>NW_004567111.1:57595223-57710342 GCF_000260355.1 Condylura cristata | reverse complement strand
AGAGAGAGAGAGAGAGAGTAAAGAGTGGGCAAGAATAATTTATTTCTGTGATTTTAGGAGCTAGTGATGACATACTCGGGGTATGTCTCACGGCTTGCCTCTACCCTTAAATGGAAAGTTGAGCTTCAGCAAGGAGACCAACTTATGCCTCTTGTATGCACCGAAGCTCCTAGTACAAGTGGAGTCTTCAACACAGTTCTATTGAATCTTTTAAATCTGAATTTGAATCTTTTGGTACATTCAGGCTAAGTCACCTACTTGTGTTATTTGAGAGTTTAGTTACTAGTTTTGGTCTGTGTTTGCTGGACAAAAACTTTTTTTAATTAATGGGGGGGCTACTTAGATCACGCTGCTGGATTAACAGCAAAGAGTTGCATGTGAGTTCCTGTTTGATATAGACCGGAAGCATGTTCACAAGGTGCTTTGGCATCAGCCTGCTCAGCAGCTCATGGGCAGGAGCCTGAGGTCTGCTGGGTGGGCCTTCTCTTAGCTGGAGTCTGTAGTCACCAGGAGCTGGCCTCATGGCCTGGGTGATGGCTCAGGGTGAACAGATGAACTGTACTGTCAGGCTTGTCTCAGGAGCTGAATGCCTGTAGGAGCCAATAAGGCCCTCATGCTGAGGGACCCATAAGGATATGACTCCTTACCCGGTGATCATGGATCCTGTACTGGGCCTGATGTTGTTTTCAGTCAGGTTGATAATTTAGCATGCTGCTTAGTGACAGTTTCCATCTTTATCTGTTTCTTGGAGAACAGAGTTTAGAATTTGACCAGGGGCCAAGTTCTTTTCTTTTTTTTTTTTAAAGATTTATTCATTTGCGCATACAGAGCTGGGGTACAGGCCAGAGGTGCAGGGGCGGTGAGGAGATTCACCAGAGACAGAGTGGGAGCAGAGCAGGCAGATCGTCGAGGTACACTGCTAAGGGGAGCAGTGGGCAGGTCAGGAGAGGTCTGCCACGCCATGTGGGTCACTTCCAGGGCAGGTGGTGATCGAACTCATGCAGAAGTGGCTTTAAATTATTAGTGCTGTGCTTTAACCCGCTGTGCCACCAGGGAGGGCCCGGGTCAAGTTCTTGATGCAGAAGGGGAAAGATGTTGTTCCTTTAACATCCACCTTTCATTCCAGTCTCAGTATCCCAATGATTCATAAAGGCCTTTGAAATGTTTGAAAAGAAACTTTAGAATCATGCTCAATTAACCACCCTGGGCCTTCCCTGGTGGTGCAATGGGTTAGGATGCAGCACTGCAAGTGAGCCACAGCCACTTCAGTGCTCGTTCCATCCCCAGTTCCAGAGGTGATCCACATGATGGAGCAGACCTCTCCTGACTCACCCGCTGCTCCCCTCAGCAGTGTACTAAATCGTTCTGCCTGTTCTGCTCTCCACTTTGTCTCTGGTGAATCCTCTCACTGCCCCTGCACCTCTGGCTTGTACCCCAGTTCTGTATGCAGAAATAAACTAATCTTTTTTTAAAAATATTTATTTACTCATACAGAACTGGGGTACAGGCCAGAGATGCGGAGGGTGAGAGGATTCACCAGAGACAGAGCGGGAAGCAGAACAGGCAGATCGATGAAGTACACTGCTGAGGGGAGCAGCGGGCGGGTCAGGAGAGGTCTGCCGCGCCATGTGGTCACTTCTGGGGCAAGCGGGGATCGAACTCATGAGAAGTGGCTTTAGTTTCTCAGTGCAGTGCTTTAACCCGCTGCGCCACCAGGGAGGGCCAAATTAATCTTTAAAAAAAAAATTAACCACCCAATTACAGTAGAAGTAGGAGTTAGGGCCTGTATCCCCAACTTGGAGTTCTTCAGATGCCATGTCAGGAAACAGGACTACCTGCTGTACTTTCATAGACAGCTTCCCATCACTCCTGGATACTGCCTGCTGTCTGCCAGCCCACATACCACATGCAGGGAATTCTGCAGAGCTGGCAGCGGTTGTGGCATATGTGTCAGAGGGGCACACCCAGAAAGCCCCTGGGGTAGAGCCATCCAGTAAAAAGTGCTACTGACCTGTTCTAACTCAAGTCTACTGCCCTGGTAAGACTGCGAGCCCTGGGCAGGCACCTCTCCTGAGCCTTGGCTGAAAATCACCCAAGTCTCAGCACCAGTAAGAAGGATGGAACTGGGTGTTTGGGGGCAGTCACCCACACCCATCTTTTCATTCCTCATCCATGCTCTTTTCATCATCCCATGTGACTGAAATAAAACCATGGGTGCAAACCAAATATTGGTAGTGGGCAAGGATAACTCAATCCTGCAATTTCTGAGTATCAGAGCTGATATATATGGGACAGGTTTCCAGCTGCACATTGTAAGTGATCACTTATGTACAAGCGAAGCTAACATGCTCATTCTCAGTAAATTAGTGATGGTGTCCTAACCAGGAGCAGCTGGTAGGGTGGTTGTGGGGATCAGTGGATCTGGCATGATGTACTTCACTGCAGGTCCTGTTTGGGGCCTTTTGTCCTCTTTCTAGCTATCCACTCCTGCTCCCTCAGTCTGAGCCGAGCTGTTGGCAGGGTGAATTGCTCGTCTCCCTCACTGTGGTCTTTGTGTCCATGACCCACAAGTCACCTGTATTTTAATCTGTGAGAGAAACTCGTGGAGACCCCTAAGGTATGAGGTGCTGGGGCAGGAAAAATGTCAGGGTTGTGACTGGAAGACTGGTCAACACGGAAATTGGCCTGTGTCCAGACCACGATGTCCTTTTTGTGTCAGCAAAGCTAAGTCTGAAAAACAATCAGATTAAAATGGAAGTAAAATATACCTAATAAGAGAACCTTGGCAGTAAATGTGTGCCTGGACAAGGCTAAACACTAAGAAAATGATTCATTGACTTGTAACTAACAAAGAGGGGAGGGGTTATATCAATAAAAATGAGTTACACCGGCCACTGGGGATGCTGAAGCTCAAAATGAGAGGCCCCGTGTCCCGCTTCTCTTACACGCTATTTTATTTCCCAGTTCTTTGGGTTCCCTTTCCTCAAGCCCATTCACCAGAGCTGGTCTCCAACAAAAAATGATGGAAGAGGAGGCCTTGACCACAGGGCACCAGGGGGACTGTCAGCAGCAGGTGTCAGCAATGGCTCTGTCACCTGGGACTTCCAGGATTTTTCAGAAGACTAAGCAGGGTGGTACAAACTCTTTCCTGTTACCACATCTGTCTATAGCATGGTCTAAAGGCTGTTATTCCATCCCATAGGGAGCATTTCACAAGAGGAGAGAAAATGGAAGCGGGTACAGTGGCCGCCTAGCTTTGCGTAGCAAGCTGTAGGTAACTTCAGCTGTACACATACATACAGCTTTTCACCATTTAGGCTTTGGTAGTAGTGTTAGAATCAGATAAAGATACATTATCTTTTTGCTTACTAACTCTGTAGAATTTACTATCAGTTGACAGAAAAATCACGACTTTTTGCTTCTACTTGGATATTCTCTGACTTTATGCTCCCTATCCGGGATGTGATTATTAAACTTCTATGAAGGTAAACCATGAAACATTTAAAGATCACCATTCCTGCTCCCTGCTCTTCTGCCCTCTCCACCTTTGATATAGCTTTGCATCTTTTCCTTTCTCAGGGACATTTAATATGTGTTTCACCATCAAAACATTTAAAACATTTTACCCTTTGACACATTTCTTTTTTTTTTCTTTCAAGATTTATTTATTTGTGCATACAGCACTGGGGGTCAGGCCAGAGGCTCAGGGGCAGTGAGAGGCTTCACCAGAGACAGAGTGGGGAACAGAACAGGCAGATCGACGAGGTACACTGCTGAGAGGAGCAGCGGGCAGGTCAGGAGAGGTCTGCCACACCATGTGGTCACCTTCTGGGGCAGGCGGGAATCGAACTTATGTGAAAGCGGCTTTAGATTCTCAGTGCTGTGCTTTAGCCCGCTGCGCCACCAGGGAGGGCCCTGACACATTTCTTTTAAGAAGGGAGGCCAGAAAATCTTAAGATGATGCTTCGTTGAGGTATTTAAATGAAAGGGTTTTTTCCTAGTAACATTTTTTGGGAGTTTGAAAGATGTTGAAGATCCTATTTTGAAGCAGAGATCTCTGCTGGGTATTTTTTTATTTTAATGTTTCATTTCCAGCTGACTTAAAAAAAAATATAGTAGTTTATTTTTACATAATTTTATGCCTTTTTCCATCTCAGTTGTAATCCCATCACCAAATCCCCCATGTGCCATCACCATAGTCCCGTAAGCTTCCTCCCCCCACCATTTTTGATCCCATTCCCCATTCCGACCCCGTAAAATGTCTCTGGTATATAGTTGTTCATTATTATTATTTTCTCCCCTGGTCCTTTATACTCTTGCTATGAGTGAAACCATCTGGCAGTTTTCCTTTTCTTTCTGGCTGATTTCACTAAGCATGATCTTCTCCAGCTCCATCCATGTTGCTGCAAAAGGCATGTTTTTTTTTTTTTGGTTGCTGAGTAATATTTCATTGTGTATATGTACCACATCTTTTTAATCCAGTCATCTACTTTTGGGCTTTTAGGTTGCTTCCATGTCTTTTCAATTGTAAATAAAGTGGTAATAAACATGGGGGTGCAGGTATCTTTTTGTATCAGTGTTTTTATATCTTTTGTGTAGATACCTAGGAGTGGGGTTGCTGGGTGGAAGCTCCATTTTTAGCAGTTTAAAAAACCTCCAGTTTTGCATAGTAGTTGTACTAATTTGCATTCCCACCAGCAGTGTAGGAGAGTTCTTTTTTCTCCACATCCTCGCCAACATTTATTGTTGCTAGTTGTCTGAAGATGTGCATTCTCACTGGAGTGAGGTGGTATCTCATTATGGTTTTAATTTGCATCTCTCTTATTACAAGTGATGTGAACAGTTTTGCATATGCTTGTTGGCCATCTGCATTTCCTCCTTGGAGAATTGTCTTTTTAACTCTTCTGCCATATTTTAATGGGGCTGTTTACTTAATTTTGTTGAGTTTCATCAGTTCTTTGTATAGCTTGTGATCAATCCTTTATTGATAGTTTTGTGTGAGAAATTTTTTCCCAATCAGTGGGATGTCTGTTTTTTGTAATGTCCCTTTTGCTGTACAGAAGCTCTTTAACTTGATGTAGTCCCATCTGTTTATCCTTGCCTTGACTATCGTTGCATTGGGTGCTTTATCTTCAAAGATGTTACTGAAGTGTATGTCATGTAGTGTTTCACTCATCTTTGCTTTCAGGTATTTTATGATTTCTGTTCTTATGTCTAGATCGTTAATCCACTTCGAGTTGATTTTTGATCATGGTATGAGGTAGTGATCTAGTTTCATTCTTTTGCATGTAGCTTCCCAGTTTTCCCTCTGCTGGGTATTTTTAATTCTAAAGGCTGGTTCTGATGGTGATAGTAGGCACCGCTGTGTATGGGCTTCCTTTTGAAACCCTTCTTTCTAGAAGAGCTCTTTAAACCCATGGATCTCTCAATAAGTACTACTGCAGCTGCATGCCACCAACTTTGATGGTAGATCAATTCCCTACTCTCCCATCCCCCAGCCATTCATCTGGTAATATCTTTGTTGACACATTTGATTAGTTGTGTTTATCATTTACACACATATGGAGCTTTTCTTCTTAATTTATTACTAATTGATTTATCATTTAGTTTTGGTCAAGGAACATTCTCTGTAAGATTTTAAGAATTACTTTATATTTGAAGGCCATTGTAGGTTGATGCTATGTACAGAGAGTTCCCATATTCTACATCCCCTCTCTCCCACACACTACAGCGTCTCCCATCATTATCACTCACCAGCATAGTACTTTTTTTTTTTTTTTTTACAAGAGTGATCCTACACTGACGCATTGCAGTCACCTAAAGTTCACATTTTACCTTAGGGTTCACTGCTGGTGGTGTACATCCTATGGGTCTTGATAAACATAAATGACATTTGTGATTATAATATTATGAATATTATATTTACTGCCCTAAATATCTATATTCTGCTTACTCGGCTCCACCTGTTCTCCCCCCACCCCCCAACTCAACCTTGGATAAAAACCCTGATCTTTTTATTTCTACATAGTTTTGCCTTTTCTAGAATGTCGTATAGTTGGAATTATACAATATAGAGTATTTTCAGATTGACTTTTTTTACTTGGTAACATGCCTTGATGTTTCTTCCATGTATTTTCAGAGCCTGATTGCGCATTTGTTTTCAGGATGGTATAATATTCCCTTGTCAGACAACCACAGTTCATTTATTCACTCACCTACAGAAGGACATTTTGGTTGCTTCCAAGTTTTGGCAATTATGAATAAGAGTTATGAACATTTTGTGCAAGTTTTTGTGTGAACACATTTTTAGGATTGCTGAATCTTAAGGTAAGAGTACTTTTTATTTTGTAGGAAATTGCTGACTGTTTTCCAAACTTCCATACCATTTGTATTCCATCAGCAATGAATGAGTTCTTGTCCCATAATCTCACTAGTGTTGTCAGTGTTTCAGATCTTGGCCCTTCTAATAGATTTGAGGAAGTATCTTGTTGTTCTAATTTGCCTTTCTTTGCATGGAATGTCATTTCTTTTGTTTATTTACATGTGTTTCTGCAAAGAAGATGTTTGTGTATCATGCTTGCTTGAGTGTCTGTTAAGATCTTTGGTCTATTTTTTCTCTAGGTTGTATGTTTTTGTATTGCTGAGCTTTAAGATTTCACTGTTTTTTTTGGATAACTGGCCTTTAACAGATGTGTCCTTTCCAAATATTTTCTCTCAGTCTGTGGTTTATCTTCTAATTCTCTTGATCTTGTCTTTCACAAAGGAAAAGACTTACATGTTAAGAAGTCCAGCTTAAAATTTTTATTTCTTGGTCTTTAGTGTTTATCTTTAAAAGCATCACCATGCCCATGATCATCTTGGTTTTCCTCATGTTATCTTAGGTGTGTGATCATTTTGCAATTTACATTTACATCTATGGCTTATTTTAGGAGGACATTAGTTCTGTGTCTAGTCATTTTATTTTCATTTTGCATATGGCTGTTTAGTTGGTTGAAGAGACTCAGTGAAATTTTAATCTTTTGAAATATATTGAAACTTGCTTTCTAGCCCATCATGTGGTCTGCCCTGTGAGCTTTTCACATGATCTTGAAAAGATATATGTACTCTACAGTTCTGTGAATATAAGGACACCGAGGCTGGAGGCTTCATTCAGAGCTTTCATATCCTCACTGCTTCCTTTTTTCTCTTTATCTCTATGTTCTATCAGTTATCGAGAGAAGAGTTTTACAAGTTAATAATGATCAGGATTTTTCTTTTTTGTTCTAACAAGTTTTAATACATGCATTTTCATACTATTAGGCACAGAAACAGAAAATTGTTGAGTATTTGTGATGTTTAATCTTCCATCATTATGAAATACATTTTTTTAGTCCTAGTAGTCTCCTTATCTTGAAGTCTGTTTTGTCATATACTGAGATAGCCACTCCGGCTTTGATCTATGTCGAATTTCTATACTGTATTTTTCTCTGTTCCTTTACTTTCAATCTATTTGCATCTTTGTATTTAAAGTAAGTTTTTATAAACAAAGTATAATTGCCTCACTGCCTCCCAAGTCTGCTAATCTTTGTCTTAATCAAAGCTGTAGTTACACAAAGTTAAATTATTGATGTAGCTGTCTTAATTCTGCCATTTACTGTCTTGTATTCCTTTTTTTCTCTATACATATTTTCTTATCTGTTTATTCTTTCTTGGTTTCCTTGGAATAAATTAATTTTCAACATCCCATTTTAATTATCTTTCTATATTTTAAAAAACACATTGCTTTAGGGAAGTGATTCTCAAACTTTATGTGTGACTGAATCATCAACACTACTTGTTAAAGCAAAGCTCACTGGTCTCCAAGTCAGAATTTCTGGTTTGGTAGGTGAGGGGTGGGGAATGTGACTTTCCAAAGAGTTTCCAGATGGTGCCGATTGCTGATTGAGAGGTCACCCTTGAGAACACACTCTGGGAATGAAATCTATACCATTTTACAACCTACTTAGAGCTAATATTACACTCTCTGTTGTGAAATAATAAAAACTGGAAACGTATAACAGTAGAGTTTCATTTAAACCATGCTAAGCCTCTGTGCTTTGTTATCATGTACATCTACATCTTTTAGGAAACACATAATAAGTTGTTTTACTTTATGGACCAGTCAAAATTTTTAATGAAGTTCAGAGAAGAAAAGAAGAAAAAAAACAGCCTTTTATTTTTACTCATCTTCTTACATTTCCAGTGATGTTTATCCTTTCTAGAGATTCTTATTTGTCATCTGGTGTTATTTCCTTTCAGCTGGAAGAACCTCTCTCTGTTGAGAAGCACGTCCATAATGCTTTCTTTTGGTTTTTGTTTACTTGACAATGCTTTTACTTTGCCTTCATTTTAAAGGCTATTTAAAGGATTTTCTAGGTTGATGTGATTTTCTTTTTTTTTTAATTGGTCTAAGACTCAGAAATCTTCATTTTCTTCACCAGAACTCAGTATCATTTTCATGAAGACTATCTGTAGGCCACAGTTTGAGGGGAAAAAAAAAACAATAAACAGTCCATTACAAGTATGGATATAAGAAAGAGGATAAGTGGCTTTGGTGATGGTAGTTTCAGGGCGGGGGGGGTGGGGATAAAATGGTTTGAAGAAAAAAACCACTTGAGGAGGGATAAATAATTTCTTACTGATCTTCTTTCCTCTGAAAACAAATTGAGTTTGACACAAATGTGAAGGAGTGTTGATTTTCATAGACTTATTCAACTGTATATTTCCTCCTATGTTTTTCTTTCTTTTTAAATATACATTTATGCCTGAAAGAGAGGGTACAGGCCAGAGGTGCATGGGTTGAAATATTCACCAGAGACAGAGTGGGGAGCAGAACAGGTGGATCTACTGAAATATACTGCTGAGAGGAGGAGTAGGCAAGACAGGAGAGGTCTGCTGTGCCATGTTGGTTTGCTCCCCTGTTTGGGTATTGAACTCATTGTCTCAGTGCCTGGTGACAGCTTGATAGCACTGAGATTTTAACCCCTGTGCTAATTAGGGAGGCCCTCTTTTTCCTTTGCTTCACCTAAAAGATGAGATATCCATCCATTCTGTTCTTTAAATGCTGACTTGAAGTGGGCCATGAGTTTTGGGCCCCCTTGCTGGTTTCAGAGATGTACATGATGAGTCAGCACTGGGCTTGGGGAAACACAAAGATTGTGGTCAAAGAGTGGCATGAACAGAGAGGTAGTGCATTCCAGGACTCATTCTGTTAAGTAGATAGAGGGCACACCCTCACTCTATTTACACCTCTCGGGAATACCACACCATGAACTAGTGTTACAGAGTGAAGACTCATGATAGGGAGGAAGGAGTGGATACAAGAGAAGGCCCATGATTATAATATGATGCAGAGTGAAAAATGATAAAAGGGAGATACAAACAAAATATTATAAGATTTTAAGGGGAAAGCATATAAAGGACACTATTTTTAAGCAGGTTCAGTGACAGAGTAAATGAGGAAGAAACAAGAAGGGATGGCTAATTTATTGAGACTGTTCAAGTGCCATATGGTTCCTCTGTGGATCTGAAGAGTCTGGTTCAGCTCCTGAAGGTGAAGAGGCCAACCCAGTGCCTTCCTCATGTCACTAAGTTTCTACTTTAGCTTGCAGTGATCAATTGAGACCTACAAGTGACTGTTTTATACTCTTCATGGCCAATTCAGCTTGTTAATTCTGAAGCTGGTATCTTCTGATTTAAGTGTGATTCAGGTCTTGAAGCTTCTGGAGGTCAGAGGAGCCAGTTATAATGGGGTAACTTCTGACATAACTATAAAATATAACACTTGGTGATAAACACCCGAGGAGCACCAGTTGTGAATGAGATAGGCTGCCATTGTCAATATAACATTATGTCACTGGACATGGTGAAATATACATTATATATATTTAACATTGTGCCACTGGACATGATGCCTATGGGTATGTTGTGAGTACAATGTGTCCGGTCAGGCATCTAAGCTGGTTGAGCTCTGGAGGTTACTTCTAACTCTTGTGTTAAACTGGTGCCACCATATTGATTTGTCACTATTTTGCTTTCTTTTCAAACCCTCCTTTATAAAAATGCTGGAAAAGAGGGAAACTTCAAGATTTAAATTTTTCATCTTAAAGTTTTTCTTTCATTCCCCTCTTGCCCCTGTGCTCCTGGGTTCCTCCATTACTCTGTCATCACCACAGTAGAAGCAAGTCATTTTCTTATACCCACTTTATTAACAACTTGGGTTTTTTAAAATAACTTTATTTTCACCATATTGTGCTCATTATGCTTTATGCATAATTTTACAGTCACTCTGGTGATAAGAATTCTCTCACATGACTGATTTCAGCTTTTCACTTTCATAAGACTTATTTTTTTAAAAAAATATTTATTTATTTATGCAGATAGAACTGAGGTGCAAGGGCAGTGAGATGATTCACCAGAGACAGAGTGGGGAGCAGAACAGGCAGATTGACGCAGTACACTGCTAAGGAGCACAGTGGGCGGGCCAGGAGAGGTCTGCCGCGACATGTGGGTCACCTCCAGGGAAGGGATCAAACTCATGCTGAAGTGGCTTTAGCTTCTTAGTGCTGCGCTTTAACCTGTTGCGCCACCAGGAAGGGCCCTCATCAGACTTACTTTAAAACATTTCCACCTAGAGTCAAAGGGTCTATGTATTTTTGGCTGTATAAAAGTTATTGTCTGATTAGACAGTGTGTTAATTTTTACTTACTATGGAGAGTTTTTTTTCTGTGTACTGACAAATCACGCATTTACTCAGCAAATGATGAATCAGGTTCCTCCCTTGTCCCAAGCCCTGGAGCTATGATGGACCCGGGACGATTTAGCCTCACAGAACTCAGCATTTTGCCATTGCCTAAAATCTGTTGGCTTCAGAGTTTTCTGACAATAACAAAGGCATAGTTGACAACTACTGTTCATTTTGCTTTAAGCTGGTGCTGGGAATCACAACCAGAAATAAAACAGTTTTAGAATATCAAGTCCAATTTCTGGGAATGCCAGTGGTAGAGTAATGAAGGGCCAGCATATTCGTGTCAGCTGTTCAGTGCATATGTAGTGACTACGTTATCATGGCCTGTCTTCAACCCAGACATTCTAGTTGTGCAACAGATCGATGACGGGTGAGAGGAGGTGACTGGACACTTAGGGGACAATGAGCACTGATGAGAGTGTTGAAGTCTTCGCTGGGATGAGTTGCAAGCAACTGTCCCTCCCTCTTGAGCCTTCTAGCCGAAAAATCAGCTCTCCTTTCCAGATCCTACAATACTTTCCATTATTCAAAAGGCATTTATCTTAACCTAACCATTCTGTAGTTAGTTTTGTATTTTGACAAAAAGTTCCTTAAGGTCAAGAATTTTTCCTTCAGCGTATCTCTTTACGCAATGTCTAGAACTATCATTTAGATTTCACTTGACTTAGGACTTTATCAATTCTTGGAAAATGGGTCACAGAATTGTCTCATGTAAAACAAAGCTGTTCATAAGTAAGGTCCTTTTGTGATCTTCATGATAACCATGTGTTCCCAGGAGGGGTTCAAATTCTCAAGTTTTATTCATTCTACATAGTATGGAATGGAATTCTATTAATTTACTAAGGAAGGGGAACACTGTCATTCTAGAAAGGCTGATTATCTTAATTTTACAAATGAAGAGAGCTTGGTACAGAAGTATTCCTGACTGTCCCAAAGTCACATGTTAGAATAAGAGCATGAAAGGGGGTTGGGAGTGGGGAGTGGTTTGGGTTGCTTTAGATAACTTACCTCAGTACTTCAGGTCATCAACAACCCTTCCTTCTTGAGTTTTCCTAAAATTTTCTTTATAATGAAAACAGCATCAATAGTTAAAAATTAAGTCTTAACAGAGGGCTTTTGTTTAAATCCATTATTTAGTCTTCAGAGTCAACAGAAGAAGATACTGTCATCAGTGAAGATGCTCCCCAGGATGATGGCCCACATAGGTGTGGGGTTTTCAGCTTGAAACTTCTATTGAGCAATTCTGCATCATTTAAGATCAAATATTTGCTAATTACACTAGTAGAACTACATTCCATTACTTGAATTTTCAAAATACAAATTATAAAATACATTTAAAAATCACATTACTTCATAACTAAATGTTAACTAAAGTAGTCAAACTGTTTTTAAAGATTTATTTGTTTATGCATACAGAACTGAGGTATAGGCCAGCAGTGCAGGGGCGATGCGAGGATTCACCAGAGACAGAGCAGAGAGCAGAACAGGTAGATCCATGAAGTATCTGTTGCGGGGAGCAGCAGATGGGTCAGGAGAGGTCTGTGGTGCAATGTGGTCACCTCCAGGGTGGGGATCAAACTTGCACTGAAGTGGCTGCAGCTCACTTGCAGTGCTGAGCTTTAACCTGCTGTGCCACCAGGGAGGGCCTAAAACTTTACCTGAAGCATTTCTTCCAGCAAGTTACTAAGAAAGGAAACTGGGGATGAGGAGGAGAGCAGGAAAATTTTGTGTCTTTTGGTGTAAAAGGTATCTTCATATGACTTCAAACTTGATTTACCTTGCTATTTATTGTTCACTCTCATCTTCCTTTTTCATTTTCTCTGTTCTTTTATGTTTACACTTTTTTTTCTTCGTTGACATTTAACTGGCATTTAGGAAGGGAGTGGAGATAAATCTACATGTTCAGGCTTACATGAGCCAGAGTCTCAGTGTGTGCACATGTGTTTAAAGAACTTATTCTTTTGGTTGCATATTTTCTGTTGCATTCTTGTTAATTCTTGTGCATACTGTGTAGCAGAGTATGCTCACATCTGTGCTAGGCCAGCCTGGCAAGATTGCCATCGCACTCCTTACTGATTCAGATAAGTAATTTCCCCATAGTCATACAGCTGTTGATCCAAAGAACTGGTATTTGAAACCAAGTCTGAATCAAGCCTTTGATTCAGATTCTTCCTTCCAGTACCATCATGTCGATGCCACATATGTATTTTCATCAGGAGTGTCCAGTGGCTGCTAGGGTTACTGAGATGGCTTTGAGGAAGAGGAAGAATGTGCAGGATGACATGGGAAGTGTAATTCCAGACAGAGTGAAGAGAGAGGTGGAAGGTTTGGGGCAAAAGGTAAAAAATAGTAGGTGGTGCATCCCCACGTTTATTGCTGCTTTATTTACAATTGGAAAGACATGGAATCAACCCAAATGCCCAAAAGTCGATGACTGGATTAGAAAGATGTGGTACATATACATGACAGAATGTTACTCAGCAACCAAAAAAAAAAAAAAAAAAAACCATACCTTTTACAGTAACATGGATGGAGCTGGAGGGGATCATGCTTAGAGAAATAAGCCAGAAAGAAAAAGAAAAACGCTGGATGGTTTCACTCATAGCAGGAGAATGAAGGACCAGGGGTGGGGGTGGGGGGAATAATAATAATAATGAACAACTATATACCAGAGACATTTTACGGGAGTGAAGTAGGGAATGGGATCAAAAATGGGGGGGGGAGGGAGAGGGAAGTACACTCGACTGTAGTGATGGCACATGGGCGATTTGGTGGTGGGAAGCCCGTGGGGATTACAACTGAGACGGAAAAAGGCACAAAATGATGTAAAAATAAACTATTGTATTAAAAAAAATAGCAGGTGGAAGGTGGTGCTTCCGATACTTGGTACATGATGAGGGAAAGAGGGGTGAGAGTAGAGGCCAGGAGTGTGGAGCACCTGTGTGTTACCTAAGACACTTCAGGAAAGTTTTTCTCCAAGAGTTGGTTTAATCCCCATTACAGTAGGATTCATGGGATTAAACAATATAGTGCACAAAAAAGTACACTTAGTTAACTTTAAAGCACTTAATAAATATATTTTTTCAGCCTAGAGAGAGCACCTATGAGTGTAAAAGACCTGAAACCCAGCTGAGATATTCTTATTGTTACAGGCAAAGGAGAAACAGAAAAGAATTGAGGTGGGTGTGGATGTCAGTGGGTAGAGAGACCTCGGCCAGCCAAGAGGCCCCCACTGTGTGGTACACAAGGGTCAGCTTGCCCAGCTCTCCCTTGGGTGTCTTAAAAGTACAAGGGTGTCTGTACTCTACATGGAGGCTGTTTGTTCTCAGGAGGGAGCCCAGTGGAAAATTTTGAGCTGCAGTTAGAAACTGTGTGTATGGTGTTGGAAACTGAAGATGCTCTTTTAAAAGAAAAATCACAGTGCTTTTAAAACTCAAATGACAGCATTGACCATTATCTGCTTTTCTCTCTTGCCAGCTCAGGAGTTTCCTTGGGATGTTATCAGGGCAAGTATCAGAACAATGCTAACTTCTGTTTTGTTTTTAGCCTGAATTACAAATTACCAATCAGCAGATGTAGGCCAAGAAAAGAGGTCTTTCCTGAATGCTGGATTTTTGCAAAAATGTGGAGGCTTGCAAGTGGTTACTGCTGGGTTTTCTTCTTTTCCACAAAGAAGGTACTTTTAGTGTTGAGTGCTTAAGGGCTACTGAAGATTGAGAACATGACTGCTATGACCCCGTTGGACTGATGTTTACTGTTGCCAACAGTTATTTATTTTTCTAAAAAGAAATCAAACAAGCAAAAGCTATGACTCCAAAAACAGATTTCAAAACCAAAACAAAACCCATAAACAAGCCCACGACTTTCCTGTGGTTTCCTTCTGAGAAGCAAGAAGCTTTGGGTTACCACTAAATTCTACATAAAACTTCAAGTTTCAACAACAAAGATGGCATTTATCTGACTGTTTTAGCTATTGTTGATTTTGAGAGAGGAATGAAAATGATAATGAACTTGTCGAGGTCCCTTTTATTCTGGTTTAAGTTTCAGGGGTCTGCCAGGGTGTGTCAGATGTGCTGCGTCCTGAGCATGCTCATGTTTTGTAGTTCAGCCACTCACCATCTCAGCATTCAGAACACCTCACCCTTGACCTTTGATTGTGATTTACAATCTTCTGTTCTACATTAACTGGTGGGCTGTTTGGGGGAAGGGCCATGTGGTCAACTATGTAGTCCAGCGCCAAGTAAGGTGTGATGTGCTGCAACAGCCTGGCTTCTGTTATAGTGAGGTAAACATCCATGTAGGGAGAGCAGCCTCTCAGTCCCGGAAGGGTGTGACGCACTTATTCTTACACACTGCCTGCCACGGAGCTCCCAGGCCCACCTCAGCATCTGGAGGCTTATTTGCTGCAAAAAATGCATCATAAGCTGAATTTTATTCCGTTAGATGTGTGAAATCCTGCCCATCTCTTTTCCTCATTAGATTGTGAGTTCCTGAAGAGCAAGACCTCAATCTTATCTTTAATTCCTGCTTCTAGCCCCATACCTTAGGGTACATGAGGTGAAGAGAGGAAGGAGAGAGGAGGTAGGGAGGGGACGGGGTCTGGTCATTTGAGAAATATGTTCCCTGCTCTGGGGTCTTGTTTTGGAGTTTTGGGGGTTCTTCATCTGTGGGATAGGATCTGAACCCTCACTGGTCCTCAGAGGTTCTTCAGGACTTTCATTGACAATAGACAGCTCGTGGAATGGGGAGGTCTGTAAAAAATGTTCCTGGGAAAGGAATGAGAGGGAAAATGTCCATAATCATTCTCTACAGTGCGAAAACAGTTTTCAAACCAGAAAACAACACAATGTTCTCATTTTACTTTGTTGAAAAGCAGGTTGTCCCTTTCCTAAGTTTTATACCTCATGGCTAAAAAAGCTGCATCAAACAACCTAAAAAAATTCTACTACAATGTTTTCCATTGTTTACTGAAAGAAGGTCATAAAGGGTGAAGCCTAACAGGACACTGACTTTCATGTGATTGCTCTGGAATGCATTGTGAGAGCCCTTTCTACAGAAGGTCTTATCTAGGAAACCAGAAATTATTAAAACTGATGGCTCTAATATGAACAAGTTTAAAACTTTCCACTAAAGTTTCACAATTGGATGCACTTTTACTCATGATCTTAATCCTTTCCTACTTCATTCAATGAAGGTAGGGAAATATAAACACATGTGTGTGTGTGTATGTGTGTGTGTGCATGTACACACATATTTTTAAATTGCCAGGTCATAGTAAGAGTTTTTCCAGTGAAATACAGATCTTTAACACTGGGCCCCAAAATATGCTTAGTTCACTTTTCACTAGACTATCTCTTCTTTTCTTAAAAAAATTATTTGTATTTATTAATGCATACAAGAACTGGGGTATAGGCCACAAGTGCAGGGGGTGAGAAGATTCACCAGAGACATAGTGGGGGACAGAACATGCAGATCTACTGAAATACACTGCTGAGGGGAGCAGCTGGCAAGACAGGAGAGGTCTGTTGTGCCATGTGGGTCACCTCCTTGACTAGGGATCAAACTCATGGCACAAGCTGGCAATAGCTTGATAGCACTGAGACTTTTACCCCTGTGCTACCAGGGAGACCCCTAGATTTTTCTAAACATAGTCAATACACAGTAGTTCCAAAAGGACAGTCTAAGAGTAAATCCTGACCTAGTCTTTAAAAAAACAAGTTAGGAATTTAGTACTCTGATAGCTCTTTGTATTGTCCTTAAAACTCAGGACATAAAAACAGGTAAATCCCAAAAGACTTTGCCATTTAGGGGAAACATTAATGTTTAATCTACGAATTTATTCCCTAAGCTCTGTGATTCTGTATCCATTTAAGACACTTGTTTGCTGAACAATGGCCCATGTCTTAAATATGCTAAGGCTCTTCTAGTGCATACAATGTAGATAAAAGTCAGGAATGGATAATGAAAAATGTTAGTAAGGCTGGTTTGGCTATTTCCAAATGTTTTAACTCAGAATTTCAGTGTATATTTAATACACAGGAAAACACTTCTGAACTTCTTTACATGATTATTAGTCTTACAGTTAGGTGTGACAAAGTAATGATGGCCACCATTTATTGAATGCTTACCACATTTGGACTACAGCTTTGTTAATAATTACCTTATTTAGTCCTTACAACATTTCTTTGAATTAGACACTATGCTATTATTATCTCAGTTTTACAATAAACACACTGAAGTTTTGTGAGGTTAACTAACTTGCTCAATGCTCAAAAAATTTAAAATAAGTCTGCATTTCTAAAAAGCATCATTATTTTATTATTCTGTAAAAGGTAACAAAATATACAGAATAAATCCTTCCCCTTTATAAACTGTTATAAACCCATAGTATTACTTATCTATAAATATTGTACTTTATAGCTGATCATTAATTAGGTGTAGAAGCCCATCAATTAGGTATATGTAGACGTTTAGTTATTAAGCAAAAAAAAAAAAACAAGAAAAATTTTTTTAGAGTGAATTCCTATGTTATTTCTCCTGAATGATCATCCAGAATTTTGCCAGCTGAGCCGAAGTCTTTGTGTACAGTGCATGAAAGGGTGCTTTAGATTTCATTTTTAAAGTAATGCTCACCTCTCAAAAAACAAATGCACAAGAAAGGATTCTTCATAGAAATGAAGAAAAATTTGAGCTAATTTCAAACACAAAAGTAAGTACGGCCAGGATATAAGCCGTACTGTGGTTTTCTTTCTGCGAATCACCCGTAGGTAGGGGGTAGTGAGGTGGGGAGGGGCGCCGCAAGAGGCCAGCAGCCCGCACAGACACACCCAGCACAGGCCACACGTACACACTATGTGACTAATGATCTGTTTTCTTTAAACTGAAACTCTTGCTTTGCAACTGAGGTTCCTGCCCCAGTGATGCCTGAAGGAGTGGCAGACATTGACACGGGATGGACTAGGGTCAGGATAACAAGGGAGCTGATAACAAGTTCTGGGGGCTGATGTGAGGTATACAGGAACATCAACTGTGACGAGCTGTTCTGATGGGCTGTTCACTTATGAGCAACTGTCTGTCTAACAGACAGTTACAGATGAGATGGCCCAAAGTCTCTTCAGAGTGCTATGCCCAGTGTTCTCTCGGATTAATGGCCAGCAATCTGCAAAATAAAAGCGCTTATAGATTCAGTTCCTGTCTCTGCTCACTGGCTTTCTGTAGATGGGCAGCAGAACCCAGGCCTATTCCACTGACATTATCACCCATGTCAGCGTAAGGTTTGCTTGATTCAAATATTATGGGCATCTTTCCTTATTCAATCAGTTCAGCTCAAGCATAAAGCAAGCAGTGATTCAATAATAATAATAGAAGAATAAATACTAATAATACCACTAATAATAAATCAGCCCTTTTGACACTATGATTCAATCCAGAGTGATATTAACCAGGGCACTTTCACTAGTTCCCACTTCAAATATTCCCACTGAAATTACTGCTCTCTTTTGAAAGCAACTGGAGAGGAGGCTTCTAGATTACTCAATTAAAAATGCCAGGTTTGGAGTCTGACAAGACCCTAAGTGTGAGGCACACCCCTGGCATTCACATGGCTTGGGACTCATAGATCCAGTGGGTGGTGTTGCCCTGCCGGATCTGCCGCTTCATCTTGTACTTGTCCTGATCTTGCCTCATGTTCTTGTGTCTGCCCTGGGACAGCTCACAGGTCAGTGTCATCAGCTGCCTTGGCAACATGCTTCTCCATATTGTGGCCATCCAGGGTGTCCTTTGGCTCTGCAGCCAGTGTCCTCCAGGGCTCTTCCTGTGGGTTTTCCTACATTTGGTAGTTCACTGGCCCACATACTAGACAGGGGCGGGGAGGTGATGCGGGACAGGGGAAGGGCCACGTGATCATTGTCGGATGCAGCTCCTTCTTGGTCTTCCATCATGACATCTGGGCTTCTTTGCCCCTTGCTGGCACTCATCCATCTTGTTGCCCTGTGCTCAGCACCTCTTCCAAGAGGATGATTTCATCTGTATGCGCTACCAGTTCCATGGCTTGCTGCTCCTGTTTCTCCATCTGATTCATCACCTGCCCCTTCAGCTTCTTCTTGACTCACAGAACTTCCATGTGATCTACCTCCAGACTCTCGGTTCCTCCTGGGCTTGTTCCTCTTCTCCTCCAAAAGCAAGGCTCTCTGAATCTGGTCTGAGAGTTCTTCTCTGCTTTCTTGGTTTTCTACAGATCATAGTCCCAGGGCTTCAGTATTAGCTCCTCCTTCATTATCCGCTCTTTCTCTCTCTCAACAATTTCTTTCCTTGTCTTCCTGGTATCCAGATGCTCCCACTTTGCTTCTGGTTCCATTCCGTCTGGGCTTAGGCTTTCATCTGGTGCACTTCCATGGTGTCCACTTTCCTGTGGAACATGGGCAGCTAGGGTTCACCATGCTGAGCTGCAGGATTACATTGTCGATTTGAAACCAGTAGCTGAGACCATAATGAGACCATACTGAGTCAGTAGCCGAGACTGTTATGGTTGGTGCCCCCTGGAGGGGTTTGGTGGTAAAACAGAGCACCCCAGAAATTGCTAAAAGTGGGATAAGCAACAGAAAGGTATATAAGGGAGTGCTGTGGACACCTGAGAAGGAGCTCCAGGCATGAGAGAGAAGAAGCTGTGCATATGCGCTAGAGAGGCGGCTTCACAGATGCTTGAGAGAGAGGCTGAGTTGCGGGCACAGCAGTGCAGTGTCCCAATGGCAGCAGAGGACAACGGGCAGCTCCATGAGGGCTTCGCAGAGCTGAGCTTTGTGGGCGCGGGCCATATGGCAGAGGCCATATTATACGGCCTTGTCTGAGTAGTCATTTTGGAAAAGTTTTGTTAGGCCTGGCGGAGAAGAAGGGAGACCTGGAGACAGCACCTTGCCAACTACGGCCTGGAGAAGATGGGAGACCAAAACCAGGTGTCTTGAGATTTGCTCGTTTGGTGCTGTGCTGGAGCATTTTGACAGCCTAAGGAGCATCTCCTGTTGTGTCCTCTGCTGTGTTTGTGAATCGGTTCCTGGCCTGTAGTTTGGCTGCCACGAGTCCACAGTGGCAGGAAGACACCATCTTAGACACGTGGCCCATTGTTTTGGAGAGGAGCTGCCATCCTCAGTGGTGGAAGACAACATATTTATAATGGTCTTTGTGCAGGACTGGACAGTACTGGATACCACTTTAGGTACAGTAAACAGCCATTATTGGACTCAGTGACTCTTGTTTTTCCTGCTTTGTTAAATAAATCCCTTTGCTGTTATTTTCTAAGCCTGCGCAGTCATGCAATTGTGTGCATGGGTGAAGAACACAGACAGTAGCTGGTAAACTATTTGGGCAGTGGGACCTTGCCAGTTTAGTGTCCCCCTGCTGCTCTGTATGGGATTCACAGGCAGGGAGCTTAGAACACAAAATCAAATGCCTTCTTGTCGATGGGCTTGCTGAAAAGCATCTTGTCACTGAAAAAGATTGCCTGATTTCTCTCCACGGAAAACAATATCTGGAATCAACTTATTATCTTCCTCATAAATATTTAGTCTAAGAGCATCTACTCCAAGTTGAAATTTGTTCCTTTCTTATTTTTTTGATCTCAAAATAGTTACTATGTGAGGCTTATTTACTGTCATTCTACTTTTAGTTTTTTGATTTGCTTTGTTTTTCTGTTCTTTCTTCTTCAATTTGCTTCTTTCTGTTCTTTCGTTAGGGTGACTTTCTCTGGTGATTCTTTCACTGCATTTGTTTTTATGTGTCTTTATTCTAGATTATGCTGTGTGGCTAGCATGAAGGTTATGTAAGACTTTCTAGGTTTAAAAAGTTCTTTGTGCTCTGGTATGGACTCACTCTAATTTAAGTATACAGGTTCTAATATTTTCTTCCCCATTAGTGTTTTGTGATTATTTCTTATTATTCTTGTTTATTCTTCTGATTCTATATTCTTGTTCTTTTGCTCAAGGTTTTGTGTTTGGGTTTTTCTTTTCTGGTAGAACTCCTTTCAACATCTCTTGTGGGGCAGGTCTGGTAGTTGTACATTTCATTAGCTTTTGTTTCTCTGTAAAGTCCTTTATTTCACATTCATATTTGAATGATAATTTTGCAGAGTATTCTTGGCTGGTCGATTTTGTCTTTTAGGGTTGGAAACACTTTTGGCTACTTCTTCTGACTTGGAAGGTAACTGCTGTGAAATCTGATGACAGTCTCATTTGAAGTCCCTTTGTGAGTTACCATCATTTTTCCTGTAGCTGCCTTTAATATTTTTTCCCTCATTTTTGACTGTTGAGAGTTTAACAATGATGTACATTTAGAAATCTGGATGTTCTTTCTGCCTTGTAGGTGCCCATTTTTACTTCTTTCCTTAGATTCAGTTATTATTTCTTTGAAAGGGGTCTCTGTTCCCTTCTTTCTCCTCACCTTCTGGATTTCCCATTATTCTTACATTTTCCCCCTTCTGATTCTGTCTAATATTTTTTGAAGTTTTTTTCATTTTCCCTCTATTTCTTTCTCTTCCAATTGTATGTTTGTTTTTGTCTTATACCTATGAACTTCTCTCTTCTACCAGCTTAATTCTATTGATAATACTTTCCATGTTTGTCTTCATTTCATTCAGTGTCTGTTTTTTGTTCTTTTACTATCTTCAACTTCTTTGGTGAAGAAATATTTTTGTTCCTGGATCTTCTTTCAAAGATCCTTTACTTGCCTTTCAGCTTTTGATTGTCCTTTAAGTACCTCATTTAGCATTAAAGAATGCTACTCTGAATTCTTTGTCAGTGCCTGTAGCACTTATGCATGTCTCTATATTTTTATTCTTTGCTTTCTACCGTGTGTTCAGATATACCTTGCTTCCTAGGCATGTGTGTTACCTTATATGTATTTTTTGGGCTTGGGTGTTATGCATGTAGCTTTGTTTGTTTTTCTTTGTGTACTTTGGCAGCAGGTTAGGGAGTGAGGGGAAGCTAAGACTCAAAGTCTCAATCTCAGTCCTTGTGAGAAGGAAGTCAGTGCCAGACTGCTAGGTCATCTTGTCTGCTCTCCTCTTTCCAAAGCATGCTCTGTTCAGTGCTTTAGGGATCTTAAAATCCTGCCCACTTCTTTGTTCCTTCTTTGCATGTTTGACCTAATATGAGTAACTGGCAAGGGTGATAGACAAGATATGCACAGCACAGACTTTCTTGCTCTACCTGCCATGGGATGCTAAACACAAGTTGTGTGTCTAGTTTATCCAGTAATAGCCATTGTCCCTGAACAAGGGGCCAGGAATGCCAGGCACCACATTGGGGCTTGTATATTTTTGCAACGAGTGGGGGAGGTCTCTTTCACTCTTTCTGCCTGCTGCCTAACTTGCTGTGATGGAAACTGGGTTCACTCCCTGTGAGGTACTGCCACCAATTTTCCATTTGTCTGACCTTTCCAATAGAAGGGATAACCTGACAACTGAACCAGCAGCCACCAAAATTCCAGTGGTTCCACTTGTGTGTACCCATCTGCACCACTCTTTTTCTAAAAAGTTCCTCTGTTAATATTCTTTTCTCTTGGTAGGACTGGTAGCTGTCTCCTCCCTCCCCCAACCTAGCATGTTACACTGCCCTGGCTGTGACCTCCTTTGTCTCTTCACTCACCTCTCCACAGCAAGCCACCAACTTCAGCTCAAAACCATCAGGGAAATCCTATGTCTCTGTTCATGAACCTCCAGATCTTACTTTGAGCTAATTTTATTCTACTTTTCTTTTTAACTGTGTTTAGGGTGGAAAATGATACAAATCTCTTTATTTTGACACGTTTTAAATTTTTATTTAATTGGAATTAAATAATTAATGAATTGAAATCCTTGGTCACACTTGCTAAGTTGCAAGTACCCAGGACCCATATATGGCAAATGGCTACCATAAACAGTATTCAGAGACCTATATAAAGTTGGGAAACTAGAAAGAGGGTCCCCACAAACCAGATGTAAGTCTCCCCATGAGCCTTACATCTCCCATCATTTATCTCTCACGGAACTGAGGGGTAGCGCACCAAGAGGCTCCATAACTTGTTGTTATACTTGGATTTGGGGAAGTGCACAGGGTCGAGCAGTGAATAAATTATCCAAGTCTGCCTTTTCTTCTGGTGCTTGTTTTCTAAAAACTGAGGTGATTTTTGTTTGTTTGAGGTCAAGACTACCTTATTGTATAGCATATATATAGAACATTTCCATCCTGCAGAAAGTTCCAAAAGACAGGACACCAGCTAGATTATGAAGCACCAAGTTCCACAATCAAAAGACAATTATTTTATTCATTTTATAAGTTTTTAATTAAGTAATGTCATCTTATAATATTATGTTTTAGATGTGCATTATTATAAATCAACATGTTTATATACTATGTTCATCCCTAGAAATCTAATTCCATCCTTCACTATACAATTGACCCCCATCCTTTTTTTTTAAAAAGACTTATTTATTTATTCATACAGAACTGGGGCACGGGCCAGTGTGAGAGGCTTCACCAGAGACAGAGCGGGGAGCAGAACAGGCAAATGGATGAAGTACACTGCTGAGGGGAGCAGCAGGTGGGTCAGCAGAGGTCTGCCGCTCCATGTGGATCACCTCCAGGGCTGGGGATTGAGCTCGCACTGAAGCTGTGACCAGCTTGCAGTGCTGCATCCTAACCCACTATACCACCAGGGAGGGTCCACTTTGCATGATTTACCCAAACTCTCCCCCTGTTTTCTGATAACCATTAACTTCTCTATGTACCACATATGAGTGAAATCACACTTTGAAACATTAGCGACTTTAGAAAGCAAGGGTGGCTTCGAGAATCTTGAAGCCAAAGGTATAATATTATCTTTCAGTGGATTGGTTTGTATTCATTTAGGCTACGCAAATTCTGCCTTTCCACAGCTAACCCCATTAATTTTTATTACTGAGAGTAAACAATATTCCGTTTGTTACCTCCTAACCCAGAGCAGACAGTAAATAGTAAATAGCTCCCAGTGTGCTTGTGCTAGTTGTTCTCAGGTGTTCTGCTTCGGTGGGGGATTGCAACACTCCAAGGCAACATGGGTGGCCTACCTTAGCCTTTCCCTACTCACCGTGTGCCCCAGGGGAATAGTTAGAATAGCAGGGTATTTAATGCTTCTTTCTTTCTTTGTTGTTTTTTCTTAAAAATTTATTTATTTATGCATACAGAACTGGGGTACAGGCCAGAAGAACAGGGGCCACTAGAGACTTCACTAAGACAGAGTGGGGAGTGGCACAGGCAGATCCACGAAGTATACTGCTGAGGGGAGCAACAGGTGAGACAGGAGAGGTCTGCCACACCTTGTGGATCACCTCCGGATTGAACTCGCCTTAAAGTGGCAGCAGCACGCTTGTAGTGCTTATCACCCAGGGATAAGCAAAAGCGAAGTTACAATCAACTTTTTCAAATCAAGAAGTTACAATCAGCTTTTTCAAATTGAGAGGAATCTCAGAGCCACGTAATTCTTCATTTGGACTCTCATTTTGGACAACCATTTGCCTTTTTCTTCCCTCTTGGTCCTTACTCCTTTTACTTTGCCCATATTCTCCTGGCCATGCTTGTACAAATCCCAGGAGGTGCTATCACCTACTTTTCACTTTCTCGTACTTCTTTCCACTTTCTCATATCTTCTTCCCTTTCTTGCTGTGTCACAAAATGGGATACCTGTTCTTCCTATGACTTTGTTTCTTACAATATGCACATTATTCTTTTTTTTTTTCAAATAATGTAATAGTTTATTTTTACATCAGTTTGTGCCTTTTTTCCATCTCAGTTGTAATTCCTGTGGGCTTCCCATCACCAAAGCACACATGTGCCATCACCATAGTCTAGTGCATTTCCCTCCCTCCATTGTTATTTGATTCCATCCCCCATTCTACCCCATAAAATGTCTCTGATATACAGCTGTTCATTAATATTGTTATTTTCTCACCTGGTCCCTTATATTCCTGCTATGAGTGAAACCATCCAGTATTTTTCCTTTTCTTTCTGGCTTATTTCACTAAGCATGATCTTTTCCAGCTCCATCCATGTTGCTGCAAAAGGTATGTGTTTATTTTTTTTAGTTGCTAATATTCCATTGTAAATATGTACCACATCTTTTTAATCCAGTCATCCACTTCGGGCATTTGGGTTGATTCCATGTCTTTCCTATTGTAAATAAAGCAGCAATAAACATGGGGGTGCAGGTGTCTTTTTGAATCAGTGTTTCTGTGTCTTTTGGGTAGATACCTATGAGTGGGGTTGCTGGGTCATAGGGAAGCTCCATGTTTAGAAGTTTGAGGAACCTTCAAACAGTTTTCCATAGTGGTTGTACTCGTTTGCATTCCCACCAGCAGTGCAGGAGAGTTCCTTTTCCCCACATCCTCGCCAACATTTGTTGTTGCTAGTTGTTTGAAGATGTGCCATTCTCACTGGGGTGAGGTGGTATCTCATTGTGGTTTTAATTTGCATCTCCCTTATTACAAGTGATGTTGAACATTTTTTCATATGCTTGTTGGCCATCTGCATTTCCTCTTTGGGGAAGTGTCTTTTTAGCTCTTCTGCCCATTTTTTTTGAAGGGGTTCTTTATTTTTGTTGAATTTCATTAGTTCTATGTATATCTTTGTGATCAATCCTTTATTGCTAGTTTTGTGTGAGAAAAAATTTTCCCAATCAGTGGGATGTATGTTTGTTTTTTGTAATGTCTCTTTTGCTGTACAGAAGCTCTTTAACTTGATGTAGTCCCATCTGTTTATCCTTGCCTTCATTATTGTTGCATTGGGTGCTCTATCTTTAAAGATGTTGCTGAAGTGTATGTTGTGTAGTGTTTGGCCCATCTTTGCTTCCAGGTATTTTATGGTTTCTGTTTTTATGACTAGGTCTTTAATCCACTTCGAGTTGATTTTTGTGTATGGTGAGATGTAGTGATCTAGTTTCATTTTTTTGCATGTAGCTTCCCAGTTTTCCCAGCACCACTTGCTAAACAAACTTTCTTTGTTCCATTGTATCTTTGCTCCTTTGTCAAAGATTAGCTGTCCATAAACCTGTGGGTTTATATATGTTTTTTTTTTTTTATCGGAATCCACTGGTCTGTATGTCTGTTCTTGTTCCAATACCATGCAGTTTTGATTATTATGGCTTTGTAGAATAGCTTGAAGTTTGGAATTGTAATGCCTCCATTCTCTTTCTTCTTAGTCATGAGAGTTTTGGCTATTCAAGGTCTTTTATTGTTCCATGTGAATCTCATCAATATTTATTTGAAGAATGTCATTGAGATTTTTATTGGAATGGCCATTCAATCTGTATATCACTTTTGGTAGGATGGCCATTTTGATGGTGTTAATTCTCCCAATCCATGAGCAGGGGATGTCTTTCCATTTCATGGTGTCTTCTTGTATTTCTTTTAACATTGTTTTGTAATTTTCTTTGTATAGGTCTTTTACCTCTTTTGTTAGGTTGATTTCCAGGCTCTTTATTCTTTTTGTTTTAATTGAAAAGGGGATTTTTTTTTTAAAAATTTCTGATTGGTTGTTTGTGTGTAGGAAGGTCTCTGACTTTTGTGTATTGTTTTTATATCTTGCTGCCTTGCTAAACTGGTTGATGGTTTTGATTAGTTTCTCTGTGGAGTTTTTAGGGTTTTCATGTAGATTAACATATCACCTGCAAATAAGAGCAGTTTTACTTCTTCTTTCCCTATTTGGAGTCCTTGTATGTCTTTTTCCTGTCTTTTTGCTCTGGATAGAACTTCCAATATTATGTTGAAGAGCAGTGGTGATAGTGGACACCCTTTTCTTGTTCCTGATCTCAAAGGAAAGGCTTTCAGCTTTTCTCCATTGAGGATAATATTGGGTGTGGGTTTGTTATAGATGGCTTTTATCATGTTGAGGTATGTTCCTTCATTTCTGAGGATTTCAACCACTTTAAACATAAATGGGTGTTGAACTTTGTCGATTGCTTGCCTTCTCCACATCTATTGATATGATTATGTGTTTTTTTATTTTTCTGTTGGTTGATATGATGGATTACATTAATTGATTTTCTGATGTTGAACCATTTTTGTGCTCCTGGGATAAAGCCCACTTGGTCATGGTATATTATTCTTTTAATGCATTGTTGGATTCTGTTGGCTAAGGTTTTGTTGAGGATTTTTTTTGCATCAGTGTTCATTAGGGAAATTGGTCTGAAATTTTCTTTGTTAGCTTTTGGTATTAGTGTAATGTTGGCTTTGTAGAAAATATGTGGTAGTTTTCCTTCTTTATCGATTTTTTGGATGAGTCTGCATAGAGTAGGCACTAGTTCTTTTCTGAATGTTCACTAAAATTTATTTGTAAATCTATCTGGTCCTGGGCTTTTATTTTGGGGGAGGCTTTTGATTACTTTTTCAGTTTCCTTGCTTGTAACTGGCCTGTTTGGTTGTTCTATTTCTTCTTTATCTAGCTTTGGGTGGTTGTAGAGTTGTAGGAATTTGTCCATTTCTGCTAAATTGTCAAACTTGTTTGCATACAGTTGTTCATAGTATTCTCTGATTATTCTTTTCTTTTTTTTAAAGATTTTTTATTTATTTGTGCATACAGAAGTGGGGTACAGGCCAGAGGCTCAGGGGTGGTGAGAGGCTTCAGAACAGAACAGGCAGATCAACGAAGTACACTGCTGAGGGGAGCAGCGGGTCTGTCAGGAGAGGTCTGCCACACCATGTGGTCACCTCCGGGGCAGGCAGGAATCAAACTGATGCAGAAGTGGCTTTTAGATTCTCAGTGCTGTGCTTTAACCTGCTGCGCCATCAAGCAGGGCCTGATTATTCTTTTGATTTCTGCTGGATCTGTTGTAATTTCTCCTCTTTCGTTTATGATTCTGTTTGTTTGTGATTTCTCTTGTTTTTTTTTTTTTTTTTTTTTTTTTTCTTTGTGAGCCTGGCTAGTGGCCTGTCTATCTTGTTTATTTTTTCAAAGAACCAACTTTTGGTTTCATTGATTTTTTTGGGCTGTTTTCCTAACTTCCATTTCATTTGTTTCTGATTTGACTTTTATTATTTCCTATCTTCTACTGACTTTTGGGTTATTTTGTTGTTATTTTTCCAGTTCTTTAAGGTGGGACATTAGGTTGTTTCCTTGAGTGATTTCTTGTTTCTTCATGTATGCCTGTACTGCTATATATTTTCCTCTTTTAACTGCTTTAAATGTGTCATCATCGTCATTCTTCTCAAGGTATTTTTAAATTTCTTCTTTGATCTCTTCATTGATCCAGTGGTCCTCCAGTACTGTGGGTTTCAGTCTCCACATGTAGGTGGGCTTCTTGCCTTCTTCACATGGTTTATTTCTAATTTAATTCCTTCATGGTCAGTGAAAATAGCTGGTATGATTTCGATCTTAGTGTATCTATTCATATTTATCTTGTGACCCAGTATGTGGTCAATCCTAGAGTATGATCCTTGTAGATTTGAGAAAAGTGTGTACTCAGTATTTTGGGGTGCAGTATTCTATAGAAGTCTGTCTCACCCATGTTGTCCAGGTCCTTGTTCAGAGCTTTAGTGTCTTTGCTTATTTTTTGTCTTGTTGATCTGTCCGTTGTTGAGAGTGGCATGTTGATGTGTTCCACTATGTATGTATTTTCTCTGATATATGTTTTCATAGATGATAGTAGTTTCCTGATATATTTTGGTGCTCCTTCATTTGGTGCATATATGTTGATGATTGTTATTTCTTCTTGTTGTATTGTTCACTTAATCATTATATAGTGGCCTTTTGTGTCTCTTTTAACCTGTTTTAGTTTGAAGTCTATTTTGTCTGATATAAGTATAGCTGTTCCTGCCTTCTTTTTTGGTCCATTTGCTCGTAGGATCCTTTTTTTTTTTTTTTTTTAAAGATTTATTTATTTGTTCATACAGAACCAGGGTACAGGCCAGAGGCTCAGGGGCGGTGAGAGGCTTCGCCAGAGACAGAGTGGGGAGCAGAACAGGCAGATCGACAAAGTACACTGCTGAGAGGAGCAGTGGGCGGGTCAGGAGAGGTCTGCCACGCCATGTGGTCACCTCCGGGGCAGGCAGGAATCGAACTTATGCAGAAGTGGCTTGAGCTTCTCAGTGCAGTGCTTTAACCCGCTGCGCCACCAGGGAGGGCCCTCGTAGGATCCTTTTATTTCAATCTGTTTTTATCTTTTGTAGTTAGATGTGTTCCTGTAGATAGCAGAAATTTGGGTTTTTTTTTTTTTTTTTTTTTTTTTTTTAAAGATTTATTTATTTGTGCATACAGAACTGGAGTACAGGCCAGAGGCTCAGGGGCGGCGAGAGGCTTCACCAGAGACAGAGTGGGGAGCAGAACAGGCAGATCGACGAAGTACACTGCTGAGGGGAGCAGTGGGCGGGTCAGGAGAGGTCTGCCACGCCATGTGGTCACCTCCGGGGCAGGCAGGGATCGAACTCATGCGGAAGTGGCTTTAGCTTCTCAGTGCTGTGCTTTAACCCACTGCGCCACCAGGGAGGGCCGGGTTTTGTTTTTTAACCCATCCTGCAACTCTGTGTCTTTTTATTGATGAGTTTAAGTCATTTACATTTAGAGATAATATTGATATACTGGCACCTATATTTGCCCTTTTTTTTTTTTTGGTCCTTTTGTATTTTTATTCCTTGTTTTGAACTGTTCTTGTTCATTCTTCTGTTGGATTTGGTTTGAGGGCTTCTTGTAGTATTCTTTGGAGTGGGGGTTTTAGAAGAGAGCTTCACAGGATAGAGTATTTTTGGCTGGCTTTTGATGTTCTGGAATTTGTTGAGTATGTTCCTCCACTTTCTTCTTGTCTAGTGTTTCTTCGGAGAAGTCTGATGTCAGCCTGATCGGTTTCCCTTTATAGGTTATTTGTTTCTTCTCTCTTGTCATTCTCATTATCTTTTCTTGTCTTGTATTTTTGGTAGTTTTACTATGATGTGTTTTGCTGTATTTCTCCTATCATCATAGTAGTTTGGTGTTCTTGCTTCTTGGATGTCTACTTTCATCTCCTTCTTCATATTAGGGAAGTTCTCTTCTATTATCTCTGTGAATATTTTCTCTATTCCTTGACCTTTCTCTTCACCTTCTGGGATACTTATAACTGATATTTCCTTTACTCATTGTGTAAGATAGCTCATTCCTTTTTATTTCTCTTTCTTTGTCTGTTTTAATCCTCTTTATTTCTGTGTCTTTGAGAGTGCTGATTCATTCTTCCATTTCATCTGTTCTGTTTTCATTACTTTTCCCAGCATTCTTTATTTCTTCTAGTGGCCTGCATTTCTTCTATTTCCTTTTTTCATGTCTCATTTTCTTTCTTCAGTTCATTGATTGCTTGTCTCACTTCATTTTTTTCTTTAATCATTTTGTTTGCATCAATTCTTTGATGGCTTGCCTCATATCAGTTTTTCCCTTCTCATCTTCTTTTTGTTATCATGATGGTTCTGAGTTCTCTATCTGGTAGGTTGAGCAGTTCTTCTAATTCTTGGTGATTTCTGGTGACTGATCTTTTCTTGGTGATTTTTTCCCCTTTTGACTTGCTTTGGTATTTGTTTGTCTTCTTTTCCATGTCATTTATTTTCTAATACTTTCAATTCATTAAGACAGAGTGTTGCTGTCATTGACCAGCATTCTTTCTGGATTTCTTTCTGGGATGGCAGAGGAAGTTCCAGTCACTTTAGTTGTGCAGGGTATACTGAGCTGTGCTTTGTTTCAATATCTCCTGTTTTTACAGCCCCCACTGTGTGGAATTGTGTCTGTCGTCTCTGCCAGTAACAGTCAAGTGTCTCTTGAGGTGTTTAGCTTCTTCTAGTAACATGTTGTGTCCTTGTCTTTGGAAGGTGCCTGTTGATCTTTGTAGTCTTCTGTTGTCCCAGGTTCCCTCTATGCTTGTATGTGCCCATGAGGGGTAGGGCATGTTAGAAGTGTTGTAGGTGTCCCTGCAGCTGGGCCTGTGCATATGCCCGTCACTGGTTTTGTTTACTTTCTGAGTACTGGGAGCCTTGCAGAGCAGTGCCTTACAGCTCACAAGTCTTCAGGCCTCTGCTGTGGGGGTGGTGAATGCTGGGATGCAGGGAGTGCTAGAAGGGCTGCTAGCCTCCCAGCTGTGCAGGCTGCCAGTCCTCCCTCAGTACCTCCAGGGCCCACTCCAAGCAGTCTCTCCTTGAGCAGTCTTTCCCCTCTGCTTGGGTTCACTCACAGAGCTGAGTTGTTTCTCTTTAACACTGGGGCTTTACCATAGGCTTTGTGGGTAGATGTGGTAAGCAGGTAGATCCATAGCAAGTATCCCCATCTGAGGTACTTCCTAGGATCTCTCTATGCTAGGATGTGGCCATGGAGAGTTGCAGGAGTGTTAAAATTGCACAGTTTTCCAGAATTGTGCCTGTGGTTGCCAATCTAACTGGGTGTTTTTCCCCCTCTTTTACCTTTGGGGCTTTGTGAGCTTGCTGGGCTCCACCTTAATGGCTAATGGCATGCACAAACCTCCAGGCCTTTGCTGCAGGGTTGGGGAATGCAAGCCTTGCAGCATCCCTAGTTACCAGTTCCTCCTCCCTAGCTCCTGGGTTCCATGTACCCACACCAGCAGTCTTCCCCACAGCTTGGGTTCCACCCAGTGAGCTGAGTTGTCCTTTTTTATCTACAGGACTTTAGTGGGCCGAAGAGCAGCAAGCCACACGTCTGCAGCACTTTCTAGTGCCTGGGTGCTCATGGATTGGTTTTCCTTATCGGAGCTCCCCAATTGCTGAGTCTCCCTCAGTTATCTTCCTTCTAGTGAGTCCAGGGTGCTCTCATTTGGGTTTAAACTCGTATGTGAGTCTATAGTCCATTTTTAGTCTTCTATTCCTGTCTGAGCTGGGACGTAGTGATTTCAGCATCTTCACTCTGCTGCCATCTTGCTGGATCTCTCTACACATTGATTCTTTCCCAGAGTTTCACTTATCCTGCTTTGTCTCCACATCCTTTCTCTCTTCTTTCTGAATCCTATTACAGGCCTAGTCTTCCTTTCCTCTCTAGTATTGGTAAACCTTGATGGCTCTTACAAGTTGAGATGGATTCATCTCTGATAGCACTTTCTACCTTGGATAACTTCCCTCTTATATCTAGAGAATTCTGCCCAATAAAAGTCATATTAATCATTTGAGCCTTTTCTGGTGTCACAGGGTTAACATTTCTGTAATGCTATAAGTTTTCATAATTCTCTCAAGAAGCTCAGATGGATTTCATACAGTCTTTTTGCCAAAGCTCTAGTACCTTCCTGAAACCTTTCTGTTTAAAAGATCCCTGCCTGAGCCTTCTGACTGTACCTTTCCATGCCCCCATTACTTGGGTCTCAGTTAGGATCTTCTAGTGTTGGGACTGTTTCCTATAGTTTCTGGTTCTATATCTTCCAAAAGGAGGTGATGAGTCTCCTAGCTAGCCTTCCCCCAAACTATTATTCCTTTATTTCAAGTTAACAATTCGTTCAACATAGATGGTTTGTAATATGTCAATCCTACTAAGTAGGCCTCTGGTAGGCAGAGATAGATGTAAATAAGTTTGCCATCCTTTTGGGGTCCTATTTATATGAAGAAGCAAAGTTTGTCCAGTTGAGGAGATCACCAGTGGAGAAGGGACTATATAACAAGTAATACCCAGCTGGCTGACCCTTTTTATTTAACCCTCCACTTAGATTCTGGCAAAGAAGGAATTGTCCTGCCTAATGCAGCTCTTTTGTCCAAATTGAGGACCTCATCTGTTACAATAAGACATGATACTGGTCTTATTCTGGAGAGCAGTAAAATCTGTGAAGATTCCACAGCCTCCCTGGAAGGGACACTGGTGGGCTCCAGGTTGCCAGTAAGTAGTGGTCCTCCTCTTCCTGTGCTTCCCATTATCTCTACCAAGATGAGGAGAAGGTTGCTGCTCTTTTCTCTGCATCATTATGTGGGCTTCTGTGTTTTCCAAATCCAAGTTACATAAAACAACCAGAATCTGCTCTTGCAGATTCTCAAAAAAAATTGAAGTTTCACTTCTTCTTGAATCAAAAAGGAAACTATAGTACATACATGTACATACTTACAAGAAGACTCCCAGAAACAAAAAACTCAGAAGCAAAAGTGACCAGTGTAAAAGTCCCTTGAGCTGGTCAACCCCAGTGTCTAGTCTGTTCGTGGTTGCCAACTTGGAAAGATCTACCCAATTTGTTCTTGCCTTTCCTCTCCTCTCATTTGTAACCTTAATTTAGGATTATTGCTTATGTTTATGTTTTCTTTTGTACAATATTAAGTTATTTAAGATCAGTAGAGAACTCTACCAATCATGGGGGTTCTGGAAAGGCCACCACAAAAGACCTTTAGAATGTCAGTTTGATGACAAAACCTCAACTGCCAATGTTATGCAGTTTAGAAATTTGATTTTGAAAGAAATTGGTTGAATATTAATGTGCACAAAAGTTGTATGTATGTATGTTTTTCTTTTGTATCTAGTAACTTTAGATGTTGCCTACAGAAATGGCAGTGGGGTTGGGGAGGGTGTTCCAACTGATCCCTTTAGAAGTGGTGAGAAGCCTGACAGTGGGGAAATTGTAACAACAGTCCCCAGCTGGCTGGCATCAGCCTGGACTGTGCCATGGTAGCAGATTGGATGGCCAGCCAGGCACAGTCAGGTTTGAGCTTAAAGGGCACAAACGTAGAGAGAACTGTGGCAGTTTTGAAAACATGCAGGTCAGATATGAAGTTGGCAGTGCCATTCATATACAGCAGAGCTTACCTGGCCAGCTCCTGCAAGGGACAGTGTGGGGCAGATTGGATACACTACCATGTTTTTGGCTTTCAAACCTGAGCTGGTTTTGAAAATGTATCAAACAGGTGTGGGTTTCCAATGGCACTGGCACTGGAACCAAAAAAGTGGTTCAAGAGTGCATCAGCATCTATGAAGTCTTGGAAACAACTGGTTTTAAAAATGGACTAATGAGGCTTGAGAGGCAGATACCTTGAAGGGGAGATAAGCGGGGCTTGACTCAGCTTCAGGAAGGGATTTAAAACACTGTCTGGTAGAGAAGCCACTGGGAAAGGAGCTGCTTGGGAAGGCTTGGAGCCAGCTGGAAATCAAGAGGTTTGAGAGAAGTAGCTTCTCTCTCCCAGAATAAGACTAGAACAATGTCTTATTTCTGTAACCAGATGAGATACTCAGTTTGGACAAAAGAGCTGTATTAGGCAGGACAATTCCTTCTTTGCCAGAATCTAAGTGGAGGGTTAAACAAAAAGGGTCAGTCAGCTGGGTATTACTGGTTATATAGTCCCTTCTCCACTGGACAAACTTTGCTTCTTCATATAAGAGACTTCTTCATATAAGTAGGCTGTCTGTGGAGACTTCAGTGGATGGAGACATTTGACTTAGATTGGAAGAAGCTTCAGGAGGAGACAAATGTTGGCTATAGGAGTGGCCCTGCTGTGGTGCAGCCTCAGTAGCCCAGCCCATGACCATTCCAGAGGTTATGGCAGAGTTTAGCTGCATCCAACACTTGCTGCTGTGCCACCAATTCCAGGCTTTCATTTAGGGGCAACATTATCTTGCACAACTTTTGGTTTCAGTTACTGGAAAGTGTGGACATTGTTTGGGGTAGAACAGCCTGCCATTTGTGGCCTTAGGAGCTTTTTCCTTATCCCAGTCTCCTCTTGTAAATAAATCCTACTGTCGTGCACCCTCAGCTGTGTTATGTCTTGCAATTGTAAGCACACAGATGAAGAACTAACAGCAGTAACGTGTCCCCTCTCTTTTGCACTCTTTCACTCTGACTTTAACCACTATGGAAACTGCTTTTTAAAGATGCCTACCCCTCCTGTGTATTAAATGCAGTGAAATTTTTGCTTCCCATAAGGGTTTTTTTTAAAATATTTATTTATTTGTGCATACAGAACTGGGGTACAGGCCAGAGGCTCAGGGGCGGCGAGAGGCTTCACCAGAGACAGAGTGGGGAACAGAACAGGCAGATCTACAAGGTACACTGCTGAGGGGAGCAGCGGGCAAGCCAGGAGAGGTCTGCCTCGCCATGGGGTCACCTCTGGGGCAGGCGGGAATTCAACTTATGCAGAAGCGGCTTTAGATTCTCAGTGCTGTGCTTTAACCCGCTGCGCCACCAGGGAGGGCCTTATAAGGGTTATTTGACATGGTGGATAATTTGCTTTTCAAAAGACGTTCCGACTGTGGTTTGTTTAGCACTCTCCTGGCACCAGTCCTTTTTATTTTTTTAAATATAATAGTTATTTTTACATCATTTTGTACATTTTGTTTCATCTCAATTGAAATCTCCGTGGTTTTTCCCATCACCGAGTCACCCCTGTATCATCACCATAGTCCCGTGCACTTCCCTCCCCCGTTTTTGATCCCATTTCCCACTCCACCCCCACAAAATGTCTCTGGTATATGGCTGTTCATTATTCTTATTATTTTCTTGCCTGGTCCGTTATACTCCTGCTATGAACGAAACCATCTGGTATTTTTCTTTCTCTTTCTGGCTTATCTCACTAAGCATGATGTTTTCCAGCTCTATCCAAGTTGCTGCAAAAGACATGTGTTTTTTTTTTTTGGTTGGTGATTTTTCTTTGTATGTATATATGTACCACATCTTTTTAATCCAGTCATCTACTTTTGGGCATTTGGGCTGCTTCCAAGTTTTTCCAATTGTAAACAAAGCAGTAATAAACATGGGGGTGCAGGTATCTTTTTCAATCATTTTTGTGTTTTACCTAGGAGTGGTATTGCTGAGTAATAGGGAAGTTCCATGTTTAGCAGTTTGAAGAACCTCCAAACAGTTTTCCATAGTGGCTGTACTAGTTTGCATTCCCACCAGCAGTGCAGGAGAGTTCCTTTTTCTCCACATCCTTGCCAACATTTGTTGTTGCTAGTTGTTTGAGGATGTGCCACTCTCAGGCACCAGTCCTTCTTAATGGAACACTGTCTGCCCATTCCTCTCCATCAACTGGTTTTACTCTGCCAAAGTTAACTTCGACCTTACCTTCCTTTGGGGAGGGTCTGACTTGACTGTTGATTGAGTGGGGTCTTCCTGCTGAACACGAGTCTGCCCCTGGGTCCCATGTTCTGCAGCACAGTCGGGATGCTCTGTCCTCTAGCCAGTATTTTTTTGTAGTTTGGAATCTATCACAGATGATTACTGTACTTGGCTACCTGGTGTCTAGGTTCTACTTGCTATTGACTTCTGGCAGTTGCTTAGCAGTCTGGTATAGCTTTCTTCTTATTTTTTTTAAAAGTTATATAGACAGCTCTTGAATAGATTTTAGCACAAATTCAAATAATAGAGATGTAATAATTGACAATTCCCCCCCTCCCCCAACCTGTGCTCCTTCACGATGGTAATCTGTTAATCTTTGATTGCAGCTTCTCCCAGGCCTTTCTGTGCTATTTATCCTTTCCTTCACTATCCTTGTTTTGGGCAATGTATCTTTAATGATACTACTGAGGTGTATGTCATGTAGTGTTTTACCAATAATTTCTTCTATATATCTTATGGTTTCAGATCTTATGTTTAGTTCTTTAATCTTTAATTTTGAGTTGGCTTTTGTGTATGGAGTGAGGGAGTAGTCTAGCTTTATTTTTTTTGCTCATAACAGCCCAGTTTCCCCAGCACCATTTATTGAACAATCTTTCTTTGTTCCATTGCATATTCTTTGCTCCTTTGTCAAAGATTGGTTGTCCATAAAACTGTGGGTATATTTCTGGGGTTTCTATTCTATTACATTGGTCTGTATGTGTATTCTTGTTCCAGTGCCATGCAGTTTTGATTATTATATCTTTGTAGTACAGTGTGAAGCCTGGGAGTGTGATACCTCCATTCCCTTCCTTCTTATTCAAAGGGTTTTGGCTATTCAAGTTATTTTTCTTTTTTGTGGTTCCATATGAATTTCATCAACATTTGTTCTATTTCTTTGGAGAATGTCACTGAAATTTTTATTGAAATAACATTGAATTGTTTTTGGTAAGATGGAAATTTTATTAATGTTAATTCATTTAATCTATGAGCAAAAGATGTCAGTTCATTTCTTTGTGTCTTCTATTTCTTTTAACAATGTTTCATAATTTTCTTTATATAGGTCCTTCACCTCTTTGTTAGGTTTACCCCAGAATATTTTTTTTTAGTATAGTTGATACTCTGTTGATACTCAACTGATATTCTGGAATTTTCTCTCTGTACAGTGAAATAATATCTCTCTCTTTTGCCTCTCTCTCTGTTATCTCTAATCTTTCCTCAGAGTGATGCTACTCTTTATCCCTCCCCTCTGTTTCCTCCCTCCTTCCCTCTCTTGGAGAGAAAGAGAGTGTGAGTACTTGGGTGTATGGTGTAATAATTTACACATGTGCATGCTTGTACTCTCTGGGGCCAAGAATCCCAAAGTAGTAGTGGCCAGGAAGGAAGGTATAAAAATTACTCACTTATTTATCCCATATATTCTAAACAAAAATATGTTTTCAAATAATTATTGCTATGATTTTTATTGATAAGATAATGTAAATAAACCTTTCAAAATGGGGGCATCTATACCCCAAATAGGTCAAACTTTTTGAAAGATAAAATTTAAAATCAAATATCAATTAATAAACTATTCATAAAACATGAAAAGATTGATTTGCTTTAGGTGAAAATAAAAACATACTAAAAGTGGCAACATTTCATCCCTTTCATGCCTTTCATGTATTCCAAGGTATATATACCACATCTTTTTGCTTCTAAAGATTTAGGCTGCTTTAGAAATTTTTAACTTTAATACAATAAATTCAATCTTTTCTTTATGTATTTGTGGTCTTGGTGTCAAGCTAACAAAGCAATTTAAAACCTTAAAGTCAAAATGTATTAGTAATTTTTACTAAATTGAAGATTTGAGTTTCTGTTTGTTTTAATAGCTAGAACATTGACACATCTATAATTTTATTTTGTAGGTGATTTGAGTTGAAACATTAGTTTGGTTTTACTTCTAAGTATATAGTTAATCTTATTCTTAATAGAGAATTATTATTCTTAAAACTAGAAACAAGAAAAGAAGTATATAAGCTTAGTCCGATCACCATTTTGGGAGAGTGATCTTAACATTGAAAATATTAAAAATATACATACATATATGATAAATACAGAATCAAAGGCATATAGCTGAAAGCAGATAACCCTGTAACCAAAAGGAAGGTTAAGAAACAAAACATTGTTCAGCACATTCAGAATTGTGAATCTCCATGCACTTCCCATTACTACCAATTCCTCCTCAAAAAAAGGAAAACCATCCATGCTTTTCTTTATAATGTATGCACTGAAACATGTTTCCCACAAAAATAAAGGCTTAATTTTGGGTTTTTAAAAGTACTTTATATAAAAAGAAACCAACTTATTTACTGTAAGTTTAAGTTCTTTTACATTATGTTTTCTTCTTTCTTAAGTGCCTTTTCAAGTTTCTTGACCATTTTTTTAATTGGGTCATCATTTTTTTCTTATTCAATGAACTGAGTTTTTGTTTAAACATGTATAGCTATATGATTTTTTCCCCTCAATTATAGTGTGAGGACTCTTACTCATAACTTTTTGCTTTTTCACTCTCTTAATGATAATGATTTTTTATGAGTTAAAATGTTAATTTTGATGTTCAATTAAGTAAATTACTTAAATAAAATAATCTAAGCTAAGTAAACTTAACATAGACCAGTTTATCTCCTTCCCCCCCCATAGTTGTTAGTAATTTTTGTGTTCTCTTGCCTTTTACATCCAAAAGTACAATTAAACTGGAATGATTTTTGCTTATGGTGTAAAATAAGAATCAACTGAGTAATATTTATCAAAAACAACCCTTTGCCTCACTGCCACCTCAATCATAAATCTACCCATACATGACTGGTCTTTTCCTGCCTATTCTGTTTTACTATTTCCCTAATCTTTTGCCAACACCATAACTGGCAGAGTGAGTCTTCTGGCTTATTTTTTTTTCAGGAGTGTCTTGGTTATTCTTGGCTCTTGGTATTTTCATATCAATTTTTAAATCATCTTTTCAACTTCTGTAAAATATATGCTGAGATTGCTTTGTGTTGCTTGGAAGAATTGATAGTTTTAAAACATTCAATCTTCAAGTCAAGAATGTGGTCTATCCTTCCAGCTACTTAGATTTTTTTTCTCAGTAATATTTTATGTATCTTTTAGAGGTCTTGGGCACATTTTATTAAATGATTGCCAGGAATTGTTTGTTCTTATTGTCTGTGGATTCTGTGTTTGCAAATTTGTCTACTTGCTCAAATTTATTTCTAATGCCAAAGTCACTAACTGTGGTGCATTCAGACTTTTCAAGACTTGTGCAGAATGCAATAATTGGAGTCACCTGGCACACATGCCCAGCTGAGGTGGAAAAAGGGAGCATCCTTCTTGTTTTAGCTCCCGTTCTGTCAGGAAGTGCCTTTTTATAAGCCTCCTTAGTGCTCCATTTTTTGTTTTACTGTGAGAGGGAGATCAATAGCTATGAATGAAATGATGCCAGATGGTGGGAGTTGAAAAAATTCGACAGTATGGAAAGTAGTAAAGGCAGATTTATCTACTATCCTCTAGAGAAATGGAAGTGAGACCAGAGTGTCTGTGGAGCAAGGAAAGTTTGAAGCACATTTTACAATCTGAACTTGTGGGCTTTGAAAGACCTAGAACACAGGTTTGTGCAGGCTACTACCTACTGACATGTCAGACCTTGTGGAGGCCTGGCAGTTTTGGGAACTTACATCAGCCTTTAATGACCACAGATGAACAATATGGCCCTATTTTAATAATAGTTATTTGGTTCCTCTCCCTGCCTTAGGTCTCAGGGCCCAGATACCTGATCTGTTCAAAAATTTCCATCCCTGTGTGCAAGGTTAGGAAGAGACAGAGCTTTTAACTTTATAACCCCCAACATGGTGTACCATATGTACATGTGCTAGATATACTTTGCTCAGGAATGAGTTATAGTGATCTTGGTTGATAGTTTAATATTAATGAATCAACACTTATTAATTAGGTACCTTTAAACATTCACACAAGATTATGTACTAATCTGTTTATAAAAAATGTGACCAGCAGCTCACAGGAAACTAAAACTTCATTTCCCTTAAGAGCAATGCAGCAGTGTTTGTTAATTCACTATTTAAAGTGACTTCATAGAACATAGCTGCTGCAAATAATGAGAATTAATTTTTTGATATTTTTACACCATGTAAATGTGTTATCTTTTGAAACGTTCAGTTTTAAATATTTGTTCCTCCTGTTAAGAAATCCAATGAATGTTTTTTCATAACTAAGATGTTTATTGAAAACATTCAGCTAAACCATTACATTCAAAAGTTATTGATAAATAACTAATTGTTTTAGAAAAGTTAAACTATTAGTAGTTATTCCTTTAAAAATCTGTATATTTTATCATACTGCTTTGCAAAATGAGGTAGAGTTTAGAATGATAAAAATTTATCAATTAACCTTATTCTTAAATGAAAGTCAAAATGTTTGAATGCATCATTATTATGAGAGCCACAAAAAGTGAAAGTCAAAATGTTTGAATGCATCTAATATTATTATGAGAGCCACAAAAAGTGAACATACATACTAAACTAATGATATAGTTAATATTTTTGAAAACTTGACAACTCTAGCAAGAAAAAGTAATAAAATAACTGACAACTCTAGTGAGAAAAAAAATTGAAGAGACATCAATGAAAACTTATTTAACTCTCTCCTCCAGTATATTTAATGGTTGAGCTTAAACTGGCTATAATTTTTGAGAGGTGGTTATATACTTTTTGATCATTTAATAAAGTTTGATCTTTGGAGAGTGATATAGTTCTATGAATTTTTACATAGGCAGAGTACAGGATAGTTGTAGCACCACAAAACGCTTCCTGTTATCACTTACTCTAGCCCCAATTCTCAGAAATTATTCTTCTGTTCTCCATGACTATGGTTACATCCACTTGAGAATGTCATTCAATACAATAGGAAAAACAAGTGGACTTTGCCCATTTTTGTAGCAAATGATTTCTCTGAAATCCAGGTTTTCTTTCTTCATTCCAGTCAATACCATTTACCTGAAAAGTGTCTCGATTTCTGCTCATCAGGTTAAAACAGAGGACTTTCCTTTAAGCTTCCATAATATCCTATACATATTTCTACTCTAGCAATTTTACTCTCCATTAGACTCTAAGATTTTTGAGGGGCAGAGATGACCTTATTTGAACTTCCCCAATTGCCTATAATATGTGTATAATTAATAATCATTTATTAAATATTTAATGAGTAGAAGAATAATGAAGAGAAATACTAAACAGGGTAACATTTGTCTCAGTACTGAAGTTAAGAAAATAAAAAAAGCAGTAGCACATGATAACTTCAAAATAAAAGATTTTGAAAGTTTCCTAGAAAAAAGTCACAAATTGACTAGTGTGCTGAAATTCCATTATTTATTAGGTATTGTAACTCCATACAAATATGCAGATTATCCTATCCATATATATATATATATTCTTCTTGACATCTAGTTATGGTAGTAATGAATGGTTGTTGGGTTAGTAAAAGGTGAATTTCCTAGTCTAGTGATTTTCAAATTACCATCCAAGTTTATATTTTAAGGAGGAAATTTGGAATCACCTCCAAAATGAATGGGACTGGGTAATGGAATGCTAGACTTCTAACTTCAGTTTTAATCATAATTCTGCTTTTGTTTCAATTTGAAGAAATTAAAATAAATAGAAGTTGGAACACCACTGTCTTAGATCTAGCAGTAAAATGTGGTCCATGTCCATCTTTGATGTGTTATCTTCAAGATTCAATTCCTCTGTGGTATTCTTTAAGTATTGATATAACAGTTTCTTTGGCGTTTTGATCCCATTCACAGTTAGAATCCACTCTTATCCTGTTGTCTTAAATTTCTGCTGTGTTTTGGAAACTGCCATGTGTTTGGATGGGTACTAAAGTTATCCATCCTGGAGTTTGTGAGAACAATATGGTCAATTTCATCCAACTCCTAAAAGTCCTTATTCCACAGGGATTTCAGAACCTATTTCAGAGTCTTTTGCTGTGAAAATCCTTCTCAATGTGTTAGTAATCAAGAATTCTTTTACTTATACCATCTTAAGTATATAGTGTTTATTTTGTAGCACAAAAATATGGACTTGTACATAATAGAAACCATTTGAATTCCAAACTGAAGTTTAACTCATTATTATTCACATAATGCAATTATGATTAACTCATAGTGTCTTTAACCCATAGTAACTAATTCTGAGTGGGAAGGGAGGCAGGTGATCACCTTCAAAGGAGGATGAGAAGGAACTGAGAGAATAGGGAGGGATTAAGGAAAAGGAATTCATACTGAGGAAGAAGAGCAGGTTCAGTGGGTATAGACATGTGGGAGAGTTAAGAGTCAAGAAGGTTCTGTGTCAGGAGAAGCAGCTCCAACAGGAAGATTCCAGAGGTGGACCAGGACTAAATGATGACAAACCCTAGAATATGTATGACACAGCAAAGGGATGGATGGCAGAGTGAGCTGAAGGTCAATGAAGCTAAGGAGTTTAGTTTGTGAGGCAGCTGGTCAACTGGCTGCCAATGTGGCTGTTGTGGACAATTAACATTCTAAATTCAGAACTACTTAGCAGCTTAAATGAAATTACTTCTCTTAATGATAAGTATTTGTATAACATTCAGCTGTACCAGGTCTTAGTTTTTGCTTAGGAATTTGAACAGAGAATAGAAAAAATAAAGTTCACAGTAGTAGCTAACTGCCAAATTGTAGAGACATCAAGAAAATAATAACATGGTTGGAATAGATGGATAGATAGATTTGTAAAATAAAATATGTGTTCTTTCTTGTTCACTCATGGCAAAGACAGAAGCCTCTGGTCACTGGTTCATGACTAGATTAGCTAGTCTGACCTGAGGGTACTTGTCATAGTCCTGGATGCTTAAATAGAGTACATCAGGCTTTCTTTGTGGTTTCTAAAAAAATTTTTAAAAAAGAGGTATGATTTGAGCAAACCCAAGAACTACGGTTATTACTGAAAGCTCCAGGAAAATGGTGAAAATCAGCAATGGAATATGTAATGGGAAAATTCTCTCTATCTCTTTTTAAAGATTTATTTATGCATACATAATTGGGGTACAGGCCAGAGGTAAGGGGGGTGGTGAGAGGACTACCCAGAGATAGAGTGGGAAACAGAACAGGTGGATCAACGAACTACACTGCTAAGGGGAGCAGTGGGCCAATCAGGAGAGGTCTGCTGCCCCATGTGGGTCACCTCCAGGGAAGGGATCAAACTCATGCTGAAGTGGCTTTAGGTTCTTAGTGCTGCACTTTAACCCGCTACGCCACCATGGAGGGCCTGAAAAATTCTCTTTTAAAGTTAGAAGGGCATAGTTGAAACATGACATATAGTGGATTTAGTCATCATAATTTAACACTTCTTTAGCAAAGGCTTTTCAATGCTTTATGGTGATGAAAGTATGACTCTACTGACAGAGCATATATGTGTATAATTGCTAAATCTTCCAGTTTTTCACTTTCAACTTGTATCTTTGAAACTTAAGTGACTCTTGTAAGCAGCACAAAGTTGGATCGGTGAAATTTTAAACATTCATTCTACCAATCTCAACCTTTGGATACAGAATTTAATCCACTTACTTTCAAGTAGTTTTTGATGAGGGAGGATTTCTGTCCTTTTTCATTTCTGTTTGTTGTATATTTTCCTCAGAGCTTTATTATTGATATTTATTTTACTTTTTAAATTGAGATAATGTTAGTTTATAGCACAGGTCAGGAGGATAAGTTCATACCCCTTCAGATATATGTTATCACATTATATCCACAACCAGGGTACCAATAACCTACCATTGTCTGTTAGGTTCCTCCACATTCTTCTTTCCACTTTCCTCTTCCCCATCTAGGAGCTCCAATTATACTTTCAGACTTTTAGGGTATGTCATTGATTTGATTATGTCTAAGCCTTTGTTTTGTTACTCCCTGCTCCACATTTATTTGAAACCATCTGTATTTGTCTTTCTCCTGACTAATTTTACTTTACATTATTCTTTGATCCATCCATGTTGTCAAAGTTAACCTTCTTTATAGCTTAGTAGTATTCCATTGTGTATATATACCACATCTTCCTAATCAATTCAAATAGTTTCCATAACCTGACTATTGTAAATAGTGTAGCAAGGAACAAGAAATGCATATATCCATTTAAAAGTGTTTTTGCATTCTTCAGGTAGATACATATGATGGATGGTAGAGTATATCTATTTTTAATATTTTGAGAAAACATCATAATCTTTTCCATAAGGCTGGATCAGTCTACATTCCCACCAATAGTGTACAATGGTTCCTTTTTCTCCACATCTTTGTTAACACTTGTGGTTTCTTTCTTTCTTTCTTTCTTTCTTTTTTTTTGATATTGGCCATTCTCACAGGTGTGAGATGATATCTTATTGTGGTTTTGATTTGCATTTCCCTGATGATAAGTGATGCATGTCTTTTCATGTCTGCTGGCCATCTGTATGTCTTCTTTAGAAAATTATCTGTGTAGCTCTTCTGTGTATTTTTAAAATTGGAATTTTTGATGAGTTTTATCAATTCTTTGTAGGTCTTAGATACATCTTCTTGTCAGGCATATTATTTGTAAACATTTTCTCTCATTCAGTAGGTTGCCTTTGCATTTTAATGACAGTTTCTTTCACTGTGTAAGAACTTTTTAGTTTGATGCAATTCTATTTGTTTATATTCTCTTTTGTTTCTCTTGGAGATGACTCTGCAAAGATATTACTAAAGCGAATACTGTAAATTGTTTTGTCTATGTTTTCTTCTATGTATATAGTATGAAATAATGGTCTAGTTTCATTCTTTTTACATGCTGGTATCTAGTTTTCCCAACTCCAACTTGTTGAAGCGTCTTCTTTTTCCAATGTATAGTCTTGGCTCCATTGTTGTAGATTAAGTATCCCTATCAGTATGGATTTAATTATGAGCTTTTAATGCTATTCCACTAGCCTATGTGTCTTTTTTTTTTCTAAATATATACTGTTTTGATTACTGTAGCTTTGGTATCATTTGGTATCTAAGAGTGTGATATACTGTGGTAACAATTATTTTGGCTATTGTGATTCCAAATGAATTGCAGTTGTATTTGCTCTAGTTCTTTGAAGAATGACATTGCAACTTTGATAGGGATTACATTGAATCTGTTTATTGCTTTGGGTAAGATAGTCACTATAAAATTAATTCATTAATTAATTCCTCCAATTCATGAAGTGCATATTTACTACTATTCAGTATCATACTGTAACTAGCTAGCATTTAGGCAAGAGAAAGATCTAAATAGGATCCAAACTATTTGTTTATGTGTTATCTTTATAGGAGATCTTCATTTGATATTCTGTCTAAGCTTCCCTTAAGCTCAAGAATCTTCTATTGAATACTTCTGTGAAATCTGTTATTCAGAGCTCATAGATCCATTAAAGCTAATATTAGCCCCCTGATACCAACACACTTCACCTGGAATGTGGTCACCATCCTCACAGCTGCTGCTGGAGTGAGGAATAGGATATAATTAGGTAGAAAAAATGCCATATCCTTCTTACTGAAATTCAGGCTACCCTTTTTACCATTTAGATATTCTCTGGTTGTTAAAAATTTTGATTAAATTCCAGAACTTAAAAATGTTGATTCTGTCAATCTGTGTCAACTTATGACTAATTTCAGTAGAGAGAACACTTTAAGCCCTACTTTACTGTGAGCCATTATTTTTTAACATTTCAGTTGTCATACATTTAATTTCCTAAAGCTTTATCCTGTTTAAATGTTCAATTTTCATAAATATTTATTTCATGACATTAATATTATGACAGTGGGTAGTTCATTCCTTCTTGCAGATTATGTTTTGTTTTGAAAATAAAACATGAAGACTCAAGTGTGGTGGAATAAAGGAATAAATACCATTGTAGAGCTCCTTGAGCTCAGTGGCCAATGAGGATCATCTAGTAGTGATATGACTTTGATTTTAATTCATTTTTTGATTTTATGTAAACCCTTTTACTTTACAAAAAAAGTTTGGGGATTGTGTAATAGTTTCCTTTCCTCTTTATTTCTGTTTAGTAGCTTATTTTCCTCTGATTAATAAAAAGGCATTGGTTACTAAACAATGGAGATGCCAGAAGTAAAATCTTATGAAGCTTAGTTTATTTGAGCTCAATTTTCCAAAATATGAAAGAAGATAAGATAGTGTATCCACAGACTCAGAAGTAGCTTAAGTATTCCATAAATAAATGAATAATGTTGAGCTCCTTTTACATATCAAATAAATAAAACTAGAGATGAACCCATGCTGAGTGTTGTGGGAATGATTGTGAGATGAACAGCCTCTTCCAGGTACTTAAATGTTGCATTAAAATGAAGTTTGGTTGTGTTCAAGAACTAAACTACTGTAGGTTATTTATTTGCAGTGGTCAAATAAAGGCGATTAGGTCCTCTATACCTTTAGGACCACAGAAGGGAGGTGGAAAGGCAATTTCAGTGCATTTCAAATACGTTTGCTGGTAGAGGTACAAGAATTGCCACAGGAGGCCAAGTGGTCCCAGCCTGTAACAGGGAGAAGCTGGTTCAGAAGGCCAGAGTGTACATCTGTTCTCAACGATAATGTTGGTAGCTTGAATTCCATTCTGGTGGGAAAATGAGCAAATGAGTAAATCAGAGCTTTCTTCCCAGAGAGTCAGTTGTCAAACACATACCAGCATAATTGCCAATTCACACTGTTTCTTTGGACCATTCTCCCACTAAAAAACTTCTTCAGGGCAGGCTGGAGCTCGCCTAATTTATTTATTGTTTTAGAACTCCTCCCTCTACTTGTTTCTTAGTTGCAGCAGGAACAGGGAGATTTTTTCCAGGTGGTGGGTCAAATCTTAGAGAGATGGGGGTAGGAAACGGGCTAATTTTCTGTTAGTCTTGACTCTTATGACTTTCATACTCCAAAACCAACCTATCATCCAGTACTGTCATCTCTGCCCTGAGAACACAGCCACAACTAGCTGCCTCACCACTACCAGCTGGTCCCTTGTCTGCATGACTGGGTCCCTTGTCTGCATGACTACTCAGAACTCTTGAAAGACCTTCCACCCCAATCCTTGCAGATGATCTCCCAGGCTACTAGTGTGTTCAACCTCTACCTCTCTATGGCTTCCTTGCCTGCTTCTTGCCCTGAGCTTCAGGCCTGGCCTCATGGCTCATCTTTGATTATGCCATATATGCTCCAGCCTCAGGGCTTTGTCATTTGCTGGAATTATTACCTCAAATATTTCTCACTCCTCCCTTCAATTCTATTAGATCTCTACTCAAATAAGAGGTCTTCCCTGACATCCTTATTTAGAATAGCAAGTTATCCTCCACCACTCCATCACCAAAAAACCCTCCCCCATACCCTTCTCTCTAGCAAACACACATACATATCTGGGTACCTCCCACTCCTTCATCCTATATTGTTTTTTTGTTTCTGCACAGCTCTGTATACCATATACTATTCTGTGAATAATTCTTACTTGATTTTCCCACCAGAATGTGAACTTCGTAAGGGCAGCCACTCTTTTTGTCTGCTGCAATACTCCTAGAATCTAGAATAGTAAATGGCACATTATGGGAACAGAAGGAACACATGTGATGGTCTAGAGATCACCCCAATGCCCCAACACTTACTGGGGATGAGAACTAATCTCTGTGGGTGAGCTGAGCTCACCTCAGTGACATGACCCAGTTGGAGCAGGGTGGGGCAGAGGGAGGGCTCCTCTCACTCAGGTTTACATGCACACACCCCTGGGAGGGGTCATGCTCTGTGAAAATCCACTAACACTTTAATGACTGGTTAATGCTTTTTAAGGGAGTGGTTGACAGCAGGTGGAGTTTGGGGCCACCAGAAAGGGAGAAAGGATGACAGACACTAATAGTTCTCTCGTTTGTATGCTTCCCACAGGTTAACTCACCAGCACTCCATGGCAGTTCTATGACACAAGTGGGGCAAATATTATGAGAGGAATGAGAATCAGAGAGAAGAAATAACATTTTTAGGGTCACAGGACCAGTGGGGACAAAAACCCAAACTTCAGTTCCCTTTCTGACACTCCACTGCCAGGTGTCTTTGGGGTGTGTGATATAGTTTGCTCATCTCTCATTAGAAAAAATAGTGGGATGTCACTTCTCTATGGTTTACCCATAGTCTAATCCAGTACAGCAACATAAAAGTATAGTTAAAAAAAAAGCCAAGATTGCAGAGATAGAATGAAATCAAAGAAGTATCATTTGTTGAGTGCCAAGCATGTACCAAAACTTCTTCTAGACACTTAGCATAAATTTCTTCAAACCCTCAAAGTAACCAAGGAGAATAGGTGGTGGTATATCTATTTAGTAGATGAGGAAGCTAAAGCTCACAGGCATTCGTTGCCTACCAAGGTCCCAAAAGGTAGGTAAAGTTGATCCTTGAACTGAGGTCTGGCTAATCCCAAAGCCCATGTCCTTTCTTGCTGCACCACTGTCTGCTTTTTTAACAACAAAGTGATTTCCAAATTAGGGTGTTCTGTCTTTAGCACCTGTCACCATTAGCCTGCTTTATGAATGCTCAAAAAACACGAAAGAAAGGTGTTTCCAGGGTGTTTCAAAAACAGATCCACAAGACCTTAGCTAGGTCATAATTAAACACAAAATATGAATATTTCCTGGTTCTCCAGTTGCTCTTGTTGTCTTCTGACAGCACATTTTCTTATTTATTATATATTCTTTTTCTACGTGGTGTATCAAATGGAAATGTCCTTTTAAAGAAGAATCTCACCATTATCTAGGTGGACTGGAGGCTGGAAAGTAGAGAATAAAAAGATATGCATTAAAAACAAATAGTTACAGTGGATGATATTGATCCAACTGGTTTCATTTTTTTCCTTTTGTGATTTTTTACTTTTTATATATTGTATTAGTTTTTATTGACTGTAACATTGGTTTACAAACCAGTTTATGATTTAGAGGCATAGACTTACACCTCTTCAGATGTAAATTATCACACCTGGGCTTTCGCTGGTGGCACAACAGATTAAAGTATGAAGCTCTCTGAAGCCACTGCAGCACGAGTTCAATCCCTGGCCAGGGAGCTGACCCACATAGTGTGGTAGACCTCTCCTAACCCACCCGCTGCTCTCCTCAGCAGTATATTTCAGTAGATCTGCCTGTTCTGCTCCCCACTCTGTCCTTGGTAAATCCTCTTACCCATCACACCTCTGGCCTTTACACCAGTTCTGTAAGCATAAATAAATAAATCTTAAAAAAAAAATTACCACACCATTTCCACCACCAAACCATCCAGTATGTCTCTCCACCCCTGCTTTGCTCACTAACCCTTCTGGAAGCCTCAATTGGCAGTCATATTTCAAAGGCTTGTTTGCTTTAAATTTTTCTGTTCTTTTGTTTCTTTATATTCTACACATGAGTGAAATCATCCAGAATTTGTCTTTCCACATTTGAGTATTTTAACTAGCATATTCATGTTGGGATTATTCATGCTGTCACAAGTGGCAAGAGTTCATCTTTTATTATATTTGAGTAGTATTCCATTGTGTATCTCGTATTCTTTACTCTCTTATCTGTCCTTGGGCACTAGGCTGTTTCTATAACTTGACAATGTAAATGGTGCTACAGTGAACATGGGAGTCCATACATGACTTCAAATTAATATTTTTGCTTTCTTTTGGGTACATATCTGAGAGAGAAATTGCTATGTCACATGACAGATCTATACTTAATATTTTGAGAAACCTTCGGGTGCTGGGCCAGTCTACATTCTCACCAAGAGTGTAAGAGGGTTCCCTTTTCTCCATTTATTTTTTTTGCCAGCATTCATTGTTTCTAGTCTTTCTGACATGGTTATTCTCACAACTGCAAAGTATTATCTTAATTGTGATTTCATTGGTGGTAAATAATTATGAGCATTTTTCCTTTCATTTTCCCAGTGAATTCTTTGCACATCTTATCAGATGTATGATTTGTAAATATCTTCTCCCAATTGGTAAACTACTTTTTTGTTTTAATAAGTGTCTTTCACTGTTCAGAAGCATTTTAATCTGATGTCTCAGTGTTTATTTTTCCTTTTGTTTCTGCTGCTGTTTGAGTTGAGTCCACAAGGCCATCACTAAAGCCAGTGGTATGCAATGTTTTGCCTGTTTTTTTCTACATATTCTGTGATTTCAGGCTTTACATCCAAGTTTTTCTTATCAATCTAAACCTAATTTTTGTATATGGTATGAGATAGTGGTTTAGTTTGATTCTTTTGCTTATCTGTCCAGTTTTTCCAATACAATTTGTTGAAGAGATTTTCCTTTTCCAATGCATACAATTCATTCCTTTGTCATAAATTAATTTTACCTAGACACATGGTTTTATTTCTGGGCTCTCATTTCTATTCCACTGTGTGTCCATTTTTTGTTCACTATCGTACTGTTTTTATTATTATAGATTTGTAGTATGGTTTGAAGCCTGGAAATGTCATACCTCTGCTATTCCTTTATTTTTTATTATTATTATTTTTAATAAATTCAGGATTGTTTTTGCTATTCAGGGTATTTTGTGGTTGTATATAAATTTTAGTAATGTTTATTTTATTTCCTTGACAAATGCCATTGAAATTTTGGAAGGAATTGCATTAAATCTGTATATATTGCTTTGCACAAGACAACCATTTAAACAATGTTAATTTTTTGAATCAATGAGCAGGGAATATCTGTTTGCTTTTTGAGTATCTGCTTCCATTTCTTTCTTTCTTTTTTTTTTTTAAAGATTTATTTATTTATTCATACAGAACTGGGGTACAGGCCAGAGATGCAGAGGGTGAGAGGCTTCACCAGAGACAGAGTGGGAAACAGAACAGGCAGATCGACGAAGTACACTGCTGAGGGGAGCAGCGGGCAGGTCAGGAGAGGTCTGCCTCGCCAGGTGGATCTCCTCCTGGGCAGGCGGGAATCGAACTCATGCAGAAGTGGCTTAAGCTTCTTTGTGCTGTGCTTTAACCCGCTGTGCCACCAGGGAGGGCCCTCAAAATTATTTTTTTATTGTGGTAAAAGTCCATACATTATGAAAGCTACCATCTTAGCCATTTTTACTTGACTACTTTTAAAATAATATATTGGACAATTACCAAAATATTGAATTTTCCTTTTATTCTAAATGTTTAGTAATTTTTTTCCCCTGGATACACAAACAAGAAAGAAAAGTTTCAATGTGAAAGTATTAATAACGTGTAAACCAAATTGTTAAACTACTTTTGAAATACATGTATATTTAGAGTCATTTTCCTGATACTTCTAAGAATATTATTCATAAACAGAAAACTAGAAAAAATAATATGGGTGAATGAGAATGCCATGTGAGGGATAGCCAGTTTATATCCTAAAAATACAAGCAAAGGAGAAAATTTACAAATGATTTACATTGAAATTTTATGTAGTGAGCTTATAGCTTAGTTATATTGATTTAAATTTCCCTATACATGAACATAATGCTTTTATCTGACATCTCTTTTCTATTCTTTTTTTAACTCTTGCCAGTTGTACATGGGGTACAATTGTACATATATACATTTTATACATTTTCACAAAATCCCTCTTGTTAACTAAATTGGGATATTACTATATTTCACAGTGTGATTTTTAAAAACATTTAAAAAATTGAACTACACCTCTTAGAGATTTCTCTGTGTCTAAATTTTATTTTATTTTTATTTTTATTTATTTATTTTTTAGATTTATTTATTTATTCATACAGAACTGGGGTACAGATCAGAGATGCAGAGGGTGAGAGGATTCACCAGAGACAGAGTGGGGAGAAGAACAGGCAGATTGACGAAGTACACTGCTGAGGGGAGCAGCGGGCGGGTCAGGAGAAGTCTGCTGCGCCATGTGGTCACCTTCGGAGCAGGCGGGGACGGAACTCAGGTAGAAATGGCTTAAGCTTCTTAGCGCTGTGCTTTAACCTGCTGCGCCACCAGGGAGGGCCTTATTTTATTTTTTAAAAAAGTATGATTGTTTTACATCCTTGCCAGTTTTTTGAACAGTATAGGATTTCTCCCTTTCAGTGTGGCCACCATAATTCTCTTATCACCAAAAGATCTACAGTCTTCCACCATTGTCTACTGTGCTCTTTCCCCTCTCCCCTTTCCCATCTGGAACACCTTAGATCTATAGTCAGCTTTCAAGGGTTGGTTTTAAAGTTTATCTTTATCGGACCCTTCTACATGTAAGTGTTCTACATATTGTCTGGTATTTATCTTTTTCCTCTGGCTTATTTTGCTAAGCTAATCACTCCCAGCTCCATCCATGTTGCTCAAAATGGCCGTTTTGATGATGTTAATTCTTCCAGTGTTTGAACAGGGCACGTTTTTCTGTTTCTTTTTGTCTTCTATTTTTTTTAAATAATGATGTCTTATTATTTTTTTTTGTATATGTCTTTTATTTCCTTTGTTAGATTTATTCCCAGATATTAAATTTTGGGGGGGACACAATTGTAATTGCAATGGTTTTCTTAACTTCTTCAGACTGATTGTTTGCTTATAGGAAAGCTAGTGATCTTTGGCATTTGTAAACTGCTACTTTACTAAACTGTTTATTGTTTTAATAAGTTTTTCAGGTTCTCTTGATATATTGTAATATCACCTGTAAATATTGATAGTTTTACTTCTTTCTCTACTGAATTCCTTTTATGTCTTTCCCTTGCCTTATTTCTCTAGTTAGTACTTCCAGTATTATATTGAAAAGCAGTGGTGGGAGTGGACATTCTGGTCTTGTTTCTGATCTTAAAAGAAAGGCTTTCAGTTTTTCATCACTGAGGATGATATTTTCTGTGTTTTTTTATCATGTTAAGGTATGTTCCTTCTATCCCAAGAATTTCAAGAGCCTTCATAGATGGATGCTGAACTTTGTCCACTGCATTCTCAGCATCTATTGATGTGATCATTGGTTCTTATCTTTCTTTTTATTGATGTGGTGCATTAAATTAATTGATTTTCAGATGTTGAGTCATCCTTGGGTCCCTGGAATAAATCCCAAATGGTCGTAGCGTATTATCCTGTTGATTCATTGTTGGATTCAAGATATTATTGGGGTCTTTTTATCAGTGTTCATTAGGAGGTTGGTCTGTAGCTATTTTTTTTTTTGTGTGTGTGTGTGTATTTGTTTGTTTTTGGTATAAGTGTAATGTTTGTTTCATAAAATATATTTGGTAGTATCCCTTCTTTCTCAATTTTTTGGAAGCATTTTGTAGGATAAAGCACCAGTTTATCTTTGAATGTTAGGTGGAACTCATTTGTGAAACCATCTGGTCCTGGCTTTTTGTTTTGGGGGAGGGTTTTGAATACATTTTCAAATTCACTGGCTTTAACTGGTTTGTTTAGGTTTTCTATTTCTTCTTTATCCAATTAGGATGATTTTATTATTCTAAGAATTTGTCCACCTCTTCTAGATTGCTGAATTCACAGTAATCTCTGATTATCTTTTAAATCTGCTTTGCCTATTGTAATTTCTCCTCTTTAATTTATTATTACATTCATTTGAGTTTTCTCCCTTTTTTTCTTTGTGAGTATGGCTAAAGATTTGTTGGGGACCGAGGCCGGCATCTGGCGTCTGTCAGCAGCCATAAAAAGGTGAAATGGAGTCCGGATAGAGAAAAACATCCGGGTTGTAAAGGGGATGCGGGAAGAACTCCCTGCCCCCACCTTTTCTTTCTCCTCTTTCTTTTCTCACCCACCTATTATCAAACCACTGCTTCATTCTCGCCCATTTTTGTCCCTTGCGAGAACCATGTTATCAAACACTGCTACATGTCTAGTGTCCATTGGCTTTCTCCCTTCCCGACTTCTGCGTCCCCCACCTCTTGTATTTTATATAAACCAGATAAAGACAAAATAAACTCTCTCTCTCTTTCTCTCTGTTCTGATACACGCGTGTGACTGTTTTCTTTGTTCGCCGGCCCTGGGGCTCCGACTCTCCGGCCTTGCTGGTCAAGGTCCTCGACAAGTGGCGCCCAGCGTGGGGCCTCCAGGCTCACCGGCGGTTTTCTTTCTCTCACCGGTCATCGGTTTCCTTCTCTTTTTCTGACCGATGATCCCCCGGGCTCAGGCCCCCCGTTTGAAGGTGTTTTACGTCTGCAGACCCCGTTTCTCTTTATCGGCTGTTAGCTCCCTTGCCTAACAGTCCCCCGGGCTCAGGCCCCCCGTTTGATGAAAAGTTTTTTACGTCTGCAGACCCCGTTTCTTCGCCGCCTGATCAGCGGAATTGACCTCTCCTACGGGTAAGTCCCCCTTCTCGGAAGCTTCCAACTCACTGAGGACTATAGCGGGGACTCTGGCCGTGACAGTCCGGCAGACCTCCGACGTCCCAGTGTGAGGGGAACGCACCCCACCACGGCCTTTACGGCTACGGTGGACCCCTGGATCTTCCTTCCCCTAGGTCCTTAAACTGTTAATAGCTTCTATTTAGTTTTATGGTTGTTGTAGCACTAACACAGCATTAAAAACATGGGACAGGAGCTTAGTCAGCATGAATTGTATGTCTCCCAGTTAAAAGATACACTTCAATCTAGAGGCATTAATGTTAAAACCAAAGATCTCCTCAGGTTTTTTGATTTTATAAAAGAAACTTGTCCTTGGTTCCCCCTCAAAGGCACCATAGATTATAAACGTTGGTTACGAGTGGGGGAACGCCCTCAATGATTATTTCAGAACATTCGGCCCTGGCCCTCCAAACCCTGCCCCCGTTGCAGAAAGGGATATCATTGGGCTAGAGACTGTCATTCCACCACCGATGTAGAAGGAATGCCCTTGCCTCCCTGCTTATCAGACCCAAACGTAAGCCACTCCTCCGCCCCTCAGCTGGGAAACTCCAGGAGGGGCCAGCTCCCAGCCCCGAATCTAACAATGGGAGCATTCACCGCAGGGCGGCCTCAGACAGTGCCCCCCACCCATCCTTTTCAGACCTCACAAGGGCCACCCCAGGCAGCGCAGGACTGGACCTCTGTCCCTCCTCCAACACAATACTAACGCCTGAAATGGGCTATCAGCAACTCAAAATGGGAGTTTTTGGGCCCCTTCCCCCCAACACCTTTGGTTTAATTCTAGGCAGGGGGAGTATGGTTCAAAGAGGTTTAAAGGTCCTTCCAGGTGTAATTGACAACGACTACACTGGAGAAATTTCAATCCTGGTAAAGACAAAAAGCTTTGTTAAAATAGCAAAAGGCCAAAAAATAGCTCAATTAATCCCAGTTCCCATCCTCAGGACTAGTCACTGCCTTATCTCCCCTGAGAGAGGCAATGATAATTTTGGCTCCCTGAACGGCTCGTGAGACATTCTAACCCCCAGCCCAGGGAGGGGCCTTCAGTCCCCCCTTGAGGCCAGTTTCTCTCTCTTGTCTTTTTCAGAAAATACTCGTCCATCTGTGACTCTGCAATCTACAATAGGTTACCTAGTCCAGGATGGCTGCTGGTCCGGGGATACCAAGTCCGTCTTCTGACAGATGCCTCCCATCACACCAGCCACGGTCAAAGACGATGATTACACCCCCCTTGTTGTTGTTTATTATTGTTCTTTCTTTTTCTTCTGTCTCTCCAGAAAGCCCACACACCACAAAACATCTCACATGGCAGGTAACATCTCACATGGCAGGTCTGGCCAACTACCGGCACTCATACTCCATATTCCTGATGGCCCACACTCACCCCCGATTTTTGCCAATTGGCTGCAGGGCTAGACACTTGGGACATACCCACCGTACAACTAGGCCAGTTAAATGGCACAACACGACTCGTGTTTCATGGCTCTAACGTTGCAATCAACAAAATTGGTTTGATGGATGGCTTAAAGGATCTCCCTGGCTTACTACTCTGCTTTCGGCCATAACAGGCCCCCTATTGCTACTCCTTTTTTTACTGACTATTGGCCCGTGCATTTTCAAGCGGATTGTTGATTTTGTAAAACAGCAGGCTGATAAGGTCATGTCGCTCCATTATCACCAACTAGAAATGCGCGACAGAGCCGCTGATCAAGGTTGCCCATAAGTGCCTCGCTTTCAGAGCTGGGCTGGTAGCCAGAGACGGGTAAGATGGACATCTCTCGTGACCAACCTAAGACAGGCAGGTAGACAAAAAAGAGTACGCGTACAGTAACCAACTTTTGCTATGTCTCCTAGCTGATGACGGGTAAGGCACAAAGAGTAAGTCCACAACCTAAGACAGGCACAGCCCCCTGACACAAAATCCCACATCATACTCGCTGTTTCTTGTAACAAAACAGAAACGGGGGAGATGTTGGGGACCGAGGCTGGCATCTGGCATCTGTCAGCAGCCATAAAAAGATGAAATGGAGTCCGGATAGAGAAAAACATCCGGGTTGTAAAAGGCATGCGGGAAGAACTCCCTGCCCTCACCTTTTCTTTCTCCTCTTTCTTTTCTCACCCACCTATTATCAAACCACTGCTCCATTCTCGCCCATTTTTGTCCCTCGCGAGAACCATGTTATCAAACACTGCTACATGTCTAGTGTCCATTGGCTTTCTCCCTTCCTGACTTCTGCATCCCCCACCTCTTGTATTTTATATAAACCAGATAAAGACAAAATAAACTCTCTCTCTCTCTCTCTGTTCTGATACACGCGTGTGACTGTTTTCTTTGTTCGCCGGCCCTGGGGCTCCGACTCTCCGGCCTTGCTGGTCAAGGTCCTCCACAAGATTTTTCTATTTTGTTTATTTTTTCTAAGTATGAGCTTGTGGGTTCATTGTTCTTTTTGATTTCTTTTTTAATTGCTATTTCATTTATGTATGCCTTAATTTTTATTATTTCCTGTCTTCTACTGGTTATTTGTTGTTGTTTTCCTAGTTCTTTGAGATGGGATATTAAGTTTTTCTTAGAATTCTTTCTTGTTTCTTGATATGCGCCTGTATTATGATACACTTTCTTTTTATTACTGTTTTTGCTGTGTGCCACCCATTCTAGAAGGTTGTGTCTTCATTGTCATTTATCTGAAGGTATTTTAAAAATTCTTCATTGATTCCTTATTAATCCAATGGTCTTCAGTAATCTGGGGTTCAATTTCCCTGAAATGGAGATTGCTTCCTTTTCATGGTTGATTTCTAGCTTGACATCTTTATGGTCAAAGAAGACAGTTGGTACTGTTTTGAACTTCATGTAACTGTTGATATTTGTCTTGTGGCCCATTATGTGGTCTGTCCTATAAAATGATCCATGTGTGCTTGAGAAAAATGTGTATTTGGATTTGTTTTTGGATGCAGTGTCTGTTAAGCCCATGTGCTGTATACCTTTATTTAGGGTTATTGTGTCTTTGTTTATTTTTTGTCTTATTTATCTGTCCTTTGGTGGGAGTGGAGTATTGAATTCTCATACTACATTTCTTTCCTCTAATGTCTGTTGTCAGAGGTGACAATAATTGCCTAATATATTTTGGTGTTCCTTTATTTGGTGAGTGCATATTGGTGAATTATGTATTGCTGGTGTATGATCCCCTTTATCATTATATAGTGACTGTCTATGTCTCTTACCACATTTTTTAGTTTGAAGTCTATTTTATGTGTTATAAGTATGGCTGTCCATGCCTTCTTTTGAAGTACAATTGCTTGCTGAATTGTTTTCCAACTATCTACTTTCAGTCTGTGTTTATCTTGAGCAGTTTAGCAGTGTTTCCTGGAGACAGCAAAATGTTGGGGTCTGTTTTTTAATCCAGCCTGCTATTCTGAGTCTTTTCATTGCATTTAGGTTGATTGCTGATACATGGAAGTTTGTACTGGTCATTTTGTTCATTGTTCATCATTACCTTGTTCTTTTCTTCCTGCTTATTCCTCTGTTGGTTTAGATTTTAAGTTTTATTTTAATATTTTTCTAGAGGGGGGGTTTAATAGAATTGAATTTCTGAAGATTTTGTTTTGTTCCTCATGGAGGAAGGAGAGCTTTGTAGTGTAGAGCATTTTTGGCTGGCATTTATTTTTATCTTGGAATTTGTTGAATATGTTACTCCAACCCCTTCTTGCCCAGAGTGTTTCTTCAGGAAAATCTGATGTCAGCCTTAGTTTGTTATCCTCTAGAGGCTATCTTTTTCTCTCTCCCACCATCAACTTCTTTTTTTTCTTTGGCTTGGAGTCCTGAAAGTTTTACTGTTATGTGTCTTACTATAGTTTTCCTTTCATTATGCTAATTTAGTGTTCTTCTAGCTTCCTGTATGTCTATTTGCATTTTTTACCTTCATGTTTGGGAAGTTCTTTTCCATTATTTACTTGAATAGCTTCTCAGTTTCTTTGTCTCTTTTTTTTTACCTTCTAGAGTTCCTATGATTCTTATATCTCTTTTCCTCATGGTGTCAGGTAGTTCTCAAAATGTTTCTTCATTCTTTTTCCTTTGTATCTCTTTTTTCCTTTTCTAAATATTTATTAATTATTACAGAACTGGGGTACAGGCCAGAGATGCAGAGGTGGTGAGAGGATTCACCAGACATAGAGTAGAGCAGAACAGGCAGATCGAAAAAGTATACTGCTTAGGAGAGCAGTAGGTGAGACAGGAGAGGTCTTCTGTACCTTGTGGATCACCTCCCTGGTGCAGGATCAAATTTGTAGTGAAGTGGCTACAGCTAGCTTCACAGTGCTGTGTTCTAAACTGCTGTGCCACCAGGAGGGCCCCTCTCGTTTTCCTTTTCTTTTTATATCTGTATCTTTGAAATTACCTATTTCTTCTTCCATTTTCCATTTCTTCTATTCTATTTCTGTGATTTCTTCCAGAATTCTTTAGTTCCTCCACTGACCTTTAAACGTCCCATGGTTCCTTTTTTTTTTTTAAAGATTCGTTCATTCTTTTCTCTTTTTGCATTTCTCCTAGTTTTTTAAAAAAAACAACCTAACTGGTTTTCCTTTCTTCTTGTCAGTTTCATTATTTTTTCTTTGTGTTGGACTCACTCTTAGAAGCTTTATTATAAAGTGTTTTGCTGTAGTTTTCTTTCCATTATGGTAATTGTGGCAGTAGTTTTAATTCACAAATGTTAATTCTTCCAACCCTTGAACAGGAATGTCTTTTCATTTCTTTGTATCTTCTATTTCTTTTTAACAATGTTTTATAATGTTCTTTGTAATGGTCTTTCACTTCTTTTGTTAGGTTTATTGGTAGACATTTAATTATTTTTGGTTGCTGTTGCTGTCAGGCAGGGACTGGTGTGGCCAGACTGTGGGCTCAGCTGGTTACCAAGGTAGTGAATATGTCCATTTACTGGAGTGCTTCCTAGAAGGTAGCTGAGGATCACTGCTATCAGGTGGGTACTGCACATTTCTGACTGGGGCCTGAAATGTTTCCAAGGTGCCTATGATGTGGATGGGGTCAGGGGCACTTACCAGAAAGTGGCTGAGGATTACTTGTGTTAGGCAGAACCCCTGTAAAGGTCTGAGTTGGGCCTGACTGGTTCAAGTTGCCAATGGTCACCCCTTTGGACTCCTTTTTTAAGTTTTTTATTGCCTAATTGTTTAGCTAGGACTTTCAATTCTATGTTGATTGCTACTTGGTGAAAATATAAATCCTTGCTATATACTTTATCTTAGGGGATAAATTTTCAGTTTTCCACCACTGAGTATGATGTTCGCTGTGGGTTTGTAATATATGGGCTTCATTATGCTCTTTTTTTTTTTAAGATTTATTTATTTGTGCATACAGAACTGGGGTACAGGTCAGAGGCTCAGGGGGTGGCGAGAGGCTTCACCAGAGATGGAGTGGGAAGCAGAACAGGCAGATCCATGAAGTACACTGCCGAGGGGAGCAGCCGGCGGGACAGGAGAGGTCTGCGGCGCCAGGTGGTCACCTCCGGGGTAGGCGGGAATCGAACTCATGCGGAAGTGACTTTAGCTTCTCAGTGTTGTGCTTTAACCCGCTGCGCCACCAGGGAGGGCCTCATTATGTTCTTTTATCCCCATTTTATTGATAATTTTTATCATAAATTGACATTGAGTCTTATCAAGTACTTTCTCTGCATCTACTGAAATGATCATCTGACTTTTACCTTTCTTTTTATTGATATGGTGAGTTAAATGGGCCAATTTGTTGAGCCATCCTTACATCCTTGGAATAAATCCCACTTATTCAGGATTATGATCCTTTTAATGTATTATGGAGTTTGGTTTGGTAAGATTTTATTGAGAAATTTTTGCATCTATATTCGTCAATTATTGGTCTGTAGTTTTTGTTGTTGTTATTTCTTTCTCTGTTTTTGGTATTAGAGTAAGGTGTTTGAAAACATTCCTTCTTCTTCAAGAGTTTGAGAATGACAAGTATTATTAGAACTCACTATTGAAACCACTTGGTCCGGTGCTTTTGTTTTTGGGGAAGCATTTGATTACTATTTCAGTTTCTTTGCTTGAAGTTGGCCTATTCAGTTTCTGTTTCTTCCTGATTCAGTCTTGGGAGCTTTTATGCTTCTAAGGACATGTGAATTTCTTCTAAGCTATACAATTTGTGGTCATAAAAACGTTTACAATAATTGCTTGTGTTCCTATATATACCTGAGAAATCTATTGCAAAAGCTGCTCTTCCACTTATGATTCTATATGTCTTAATATTCCCCCCTTTTTTTATAGTATAGCTAGAGACTTAGCTATTTTCTTCCCCCCCCCCAAAATAATCAAGACTTGGTTTCTTTGATATCTGAATATCTGAGTCTGTCATTTTGCTTATTTATTAGTCTCTTCCTACTGTTTTTTGGTTTTGTTGTTCTTTTTCTAGTTCTTTAAAGTACAAATATAGATTATGTATTTGAGTTCTTCCTTATTACTTGATGTGGACTTTATTGCTATATTATTCAGTATTAGTCTTGCTTTTTCTGTGTCCCAGAATTTCAGGTCTCTCATATCTTTACTTCCATTTTTCTCCAAATTATTTTAGATTTGTTCTCCTGTTTGAGGAAGCGTGTCTCTTCAATGTTTCCTCATCTCAGTCATTGTCTATGTTGATTTTCAATGTTTAAGGGGTGTTCCAGTTTCACCTCACACCGTAACACTCTCTGGGTGTAGTGTACTGTTAGATAATCCTTTTGGAGCAAAGAAAGGGATCTTCTATGTCATCATCTTGGTTTCACCCAGTTGCTTTTAGAGGATACACTTCACGGTGATTGGTTGTTTTTAGCATTGCCAGAATAAAACCTACAGTGTGACTTCTAATATTAGGTGCTTTTTCTAGTGCCATGAATACTTTTTGACAGAGAACATCTTTTCATAAGTTTTAGAATGAATAGCTGACTATTATAGACCTTCAAAAAAGTGTTAATACTCATAATTTTCAGAAACAATTTGCCTGCAGTATTGTGCCTTTCTTCTACAGTGCCTTGTATCAGTAGTAGAAAAGAAAGGAAGTCCTCACATGTATGCAGATCTCTACCAAGAGAAAATGGGGTGTATGTGGGTAAAATTCCCTCTGGTTTATTGTCTAAGTTAAAAAAATCTTTTAAAAATGTTACTTTGGGGGTCCTCCCTGGTGGTGCAATGGGTTAAAGCACAGCACTAAGAAGCTAAATCCACTTCAGCATGAGTTTGATTCCCCGCCTGCCCCAGGGGTGATGCACATGGCGTGGCAGACCTCTCCTGACCCGCCCACTGATCCTCTCAGTTGTGTACTTCATCAATCTGCCTATTCTGCTCCCCACTCTGCCTCTGGTGAATCCTCTTACCATCCCTGAGCCTCTGGCTTGTATCCCTAGTTCTGTATGCATAAATAAATAAATCTTTAAAAAAAGTTACTGTGATATTAATAGTAGCTATATAAAAACTGCTTATTTTAAATGGCATTTTAAACCTAAATATCCATATTTAGGCACTAAATATACAATTGATAATATTATCATATTTAGATTTAGTCTCACTTCCTGATGTCAATAAGTTGGAATGTTATGAAGGTAATCCTTTTACTATAATTCAGAAAGATAATCTAGAAGAAAAGAATAGGATTGTGACAAAGAGAGATCTCAGCTAGACTGGGCGATTACTTGACCATCCTCTTCTTTGCAGGTTAGGAAGCTGAGGCAAATGAAAGTCAAACAGCATTGTATACTTGATATTCCCATCCCAGTCTCTTAATTATGAATAAAGTATTTTATTCAACCAAACTCTACCAAATATTAAAAATAATTTTGTCTTATGTATTTTTAATTGCAATATAATTGTCATGTAATATTGTATTAGTTTTAGGTATTACAGCAATGATCTGACATATGAATATTTTCTTATATCACAATAAGAATAGTTAACATTTATCATCACACAGGAAATTTTAATGTCTGCTAATGTACTTGGAAATTGGAGAGCAATTTGCAAGTATACAATATAATGTTATCAGCTATAGTCAACATGTTGTATATTATGTCTCCATGACTTGTATATTTTATAATTGGAAGTTTGCACCTTTTGACGCCCTTGGCCCACTTTGTTCACTTCCCAACTCCTGCCTCTGGTGACCACCAATATGTTCTTTGTATCTGTAAGTTTGCTTTTGTTTTTGACTTTTCAGTTTCCATATGCAAGAGAGATCATATAAGTACTTGTCTTTATCTGTCTGGTTTATTTTACTTAGCCTAATGCTCTCAAGATCCATCCACATTGTCACAAATGGCAGGATCTCCTTTCTCCTAGCCAGTCATGTGTGTATCAAATGTTCATAATCCATGCCTCCATTGGTATACACTTAATTTGTTTCCATGTCATCGACATTGTAAATAATTGTAAATAATGCTGCAGGGATTGTGGAATATATATATAATCTTTTTGAGAGAGTGTATTGTTTTATTTGGATAAGTACCCGTAAGTGGAATCACTCAATTCCCACCAACAGTGCACATAGATTCCCTTTTCTCTACATCCTCAATAGTGTTTGTTATTTCTTACCTTATTTTTATAACAGTGATTCTAACAAGTGTGATGTGATATCACATTCTGGTTTTAAATCACATTTACCTGATGATTAATAATGTTGTGTAGCTTTCCATATACATTTTGGGCACTTGTACATCTTCAATAAAAAATATTTATTTGGTTTCTCTGCCTGTTTTAAATAAAATTATTCACTTGCTGTGAGTGATATGAATTCTTATCATATTTTGAATATTAATCCCTTATGTGACATTACATGGTAAATGTTTTCTTCCAGATTTTACCAACTTTTAAATTGGAGTTTATCTACTTCATCAAATTGAAAATAATAGTGAAACTTTAATATAATGTTTAGGAAGTAACCAAAACCAAATTTAGGTATACCTAGAAAAAAGTGCTATGTTCTCTAAAAAAAAAAATGCTACAGGCTGAGTGAAGGTACTGGGCTCACCTCCTCCACATACTCATAGTGAGTCTGAAGGAAAAAAATAAAGCAAATAACTCCTGAAGAAAAGTCAGATGATTACAGCAAAAGCTAGAAGTAATATTTAAAGGAGCAGAAGAATGGGTCAAGCAGGTAGCCAGCTTGGGTGGGAGAGATGAGCACAACAGAACTGGCAAGGACCTAGTACAGTAACCCTCAATATAGCTCAGCCTGTATCTCAGCCAACCCTCAGCCCAAGGATGGATTCCAGAAGTAGACCCACTGCAGAAGGCCTCCATAGACATTGGCACAAAACTCCACAGGTTTGGGTCAGGTCTTAGAAGCAGCCCTTGGGCAAATTTCAGAAAGTCCCAGACTTGATCTAAACAGACTTGCCACATGTCTCCAAAGTCACAGTGCAGACATCAATGAGTTATAGGGTAGGTCCTGGAAGCCTATTTACTGGAAGCATCCCCTTACAGACTTCCACAACCTCAGGAATGGTCCTAAAATCAGGGTCACTGGTGACAGTGACCCTGAAGATTGCAGTGAGTCCTGGAAGGGCCCTGGAATCAGTGTTCACATGGTAGGGCCTGGAAGACCTTATAGGAATAGGTACAGTATGGTAGGTCTCCATGGACCCAAGAGAACCCCAGGGAAGTTGCTGGAAGTAACTCAGACCTAGTAGAAATTGGCACAAAATAAAGCAAGCAATAGCATGGGGAACAGATGTGACAGTCCCCCCCAAAGGCAACTGTAGTCCTGGCCCTTATGGGCTGCCACTCTTGGAACAATGAGTCAGTGGAACCTGTTCAGATTGTCTCTCCTTTAGAAGTGGGATTGATTATTCTTTGGTAGGTAAAGGCCATTACAGACTTCAACAGGGTTGAAACTTAGGAGATCCATACTATACTGAACAGAAATAAAGAACCTATGGGTTGTGGTCTGGTGTGGTCTGGATACTGGTGGTGGAAGAGTCAGCTCAGACTTAGGCCCTGGTGAGAGGTGAGTGGAAGTTGTACGGCGGCATACTCCTTTGAATGCGGGGAAAACCTTATGGAGCAGCTGAGTGCTCCATGCAACCTGGTCCCCACTTAAGATAAAAAAACAGGAATTTTGTACTGCATTCACTCTTTCCATCCCTTAGGACTGGTACTTAATGAGGTGTAGTGAGAGAACAGGGACTTCCAAGCCTCTCATCACAAATTCCAGAAGGAAGATAATTGGTGGTGGCACAAATAGGAACCATTTTTACACCCAAAATCTTGTATCTCACCTAAAATCTTCCACACAAACATCAGGATCCCTCCATGCCTCTCCTTATGCTGTGAAATCAGCAATACAAAACAGATCTGAGTACATAACGAAGCCATAAAAATCTGAATAAATAAAAAGTAAATTCAAACACTAAAAATAAATAATAATAAAGGTAGACCTCAAGTAGCAAAGTGAGTCTAAAAAATATAAATTATGGATAGAGCTGGAAAAGATCATGCTTAGTGAGATAAGCCAGAAAGAGAAAGAAAAATACTGGATGGTTTCACTCACTTACCAGAAAGTGGCTGAGGATTACTTGTGTTAGGCAGAGAAAATAACAAGAATAATGAACAGCCATATACCAGAGACATTTTGTAGGGGTGGGTGAGGAATGGAGGGGTGGGGGGGAAAGTGCACGGAATTATGGTGATGGCACATGGTGATGGGAAACCCGCGGGGATTACAATTGAGATGGGGGAAAAATGTAAAAAATGATGTAAAAATAAACTTATAAAAAAATTATGGAAATATGATGATTCAAGAGAGTATGGAATCATAAAGTGAGAACAATCCTTCAGAATCCAAACACAGATTCTTCCATCATGAAAGATTGTATTTTCTCATTAAAAGGTTCCAAACTGCTATACTAAAGAAACTCAAAGAGTTGGAAGAAAATTCAGTAAAGTAAGGCAAAGTAATGCAAGAGAACTCAGAATGGCTAATCAGAGAAATACAAATTCAGACAAATTAATGAGGTCAGAACAAAATCAATGAACAGAAGATAGAAATTGAAACTTTAAATAAGAAAATAACAGAAATGTAGGCGTTAAAGAGCTCAAATCAATGAGATCAAAAGCCTTAGAGAAAGCTGTGGAAGTAGAATAGATCAAATGAGGATTCAATCAGTGATCTCAAAGATGTTAATGCACTAAATACACATATGGAAGAAGAGAGAAAAACAAAATGAAGAAAAGTAAAGAGGTGATTTGAGAATTATCTCACACCACTAAGAAAGCCAACGCAAGATAATGGGAATTACAAAAGGGAAAGAGAGAAGAGAAGAGAGAACATAGTATTTTCAAGGAAATAATATAGGAAATCTTCCCATATTTGGGTTAGGCATGAATATTATATAATGATTAAGCGATCAATATACTAGGAAAATATAATACTCATCCATATATATGCACCAAATGAAGGAACATGAAAAAATATACAGACAACGATTAACAAGCCTAAAAAGATACAATGGTCACAACCCAATAGTGGCATGGCACTTCACTACCCCACTTATATAAATGGATACATCAGGCTGGCAGGAAGTCACAAGGAAACAACAGCCTTAAATGAAGATTTAGACCAGATGGACATACTAGACACTTACATGGCACTGCCCTCACCCAAAGTGGAATAGATATTCTTCTTAAATGTACACGGGACATTTTCCAGAATAGGCTACATGATGAGTTGCAAAACAGGTGATAGTAAATTCATGACTGAAATAATATCTTTTCTGATCACAACAGTATTCAAATAGATCAATCACAAAAGGAAAGCAGAAAAGACTTTTACTATGTGGAGGTTGAATAACCTAAGAGGAAATTACATAGCAATACAGATCCATGCAAAAAAAAAAAAAAAGAAATAGCTCAAGTGACTATTACAACATTACATCTCAAGGAAGTAGAAAAAGAACAACTGAAACTAAAAGCCAGTAGAAGGAAGGAAAGAATACAAATTAGTGCAGAAATAAATGAAATAGAAGTGAAAGACAGTTGGAAAAATCAAGGAAGTCAAAAGTTGTTTTCTTGAAAAAAGAAAAAGAAGAAGAAGAAGAAGCAAAATAGACACATATCTAGGTAGACATACTTGGAAAAAAGTAACAAAATGATAATAAATAGACTCATAAATGATAGAGAAGTTATTAAACACCACAGAAACAGAAGATCTAAGAGACTATTAAGAATGTCTCTATGCAAACAAATGGAAAATGTGGAAGAAATAGACAAATTCTTAGAAGTATACTACCTTATAAGGTTGGTACACCTCATATATATTACAAGGGCCTAAAAAAAAAAAAAAAACTCCACAAAGCACAACGTACAACTCCGCAACATTTGAATAAAATATTTAAAAAATGGGCAAAAGAACTAAATAAATACTTCTCTAAAGACATACAGCTGGCAAACAGGCACATGAAAAAATGTTTAGCATCACTTATCACCAGGAAAAAGCAAATCAAAACCCCACAGAGATACCATCTTATAGCTAGGAGAATGGCTCATCTCAAAAAGACCAGAAATAACAATGTTGGTGAGGGTGTGAAGTAAAAAGAAACTTTGTACTCTGTTGGTGGGAATGTAGATTGGCTCAATCCCTACAGAAAACATTATGGATGCATCTCAAAATGTTAAAAGTAGATCTATCATTTGATCCATTGATCCCTCTCTCTGGTAGTAGACACTAATTTGAAGGGATATAAGGTATATATGTTCATTGTAGAACTACTTACAATAACCAAATAGAAGCAACCTAAATAACAAATAAGAGATTAAGAAAATGTGGCATATAGAAACAGTGGAATACTACTCAGCTATAACAGGAGATGAAAGCTTGCCATTTGCAATAATACAGATAGAACTGGATACAATTATGTTGAGTGAAATAAACCAGAAGTATTCACCCTATCTTCTAGGATAGAAGAAAGTCAAAATTCCAGATGTTTTCACTCATGTGGAATATATAGGAAAAAAACAAAGGTCAGCAAAACAAACAAACAAACAAACAAACCAAAACAAATCCTAGAAATCTGACTATAAATTTGAGGCCACTAGATGGGAAGAAGAAGGGGAGAGTGCAAAGGGTGATGAAGAAGCCCAATGAACTATGTTGGAAGACTTGGGTGCCTTGGTGGTGGGTGTGGTGTGGTAACATACATCTGAATTGGTGTGAACATTTGCCTCTGAATCATATACAACACATAGTATTGTAAACCAGTGTTGCCTCACTAAAAACAAGAGGAATTATAAGCTGTAGCAACAGGGTATGATGAAAATGAATAGCAATTTAAGAGACAAAATAGAAAGATCTGGGGGTAGAGGGCTATGAAACTCCTCTACCCTTGATAATAGCTACTTGAAAGTCTTCCCTCGCCTATCTCCCCATGTTTACCTTTTCTTATGGAGCTGAATCTAAAGACTTGGAAAGAAAAATGACAGCTCTCTCGGATCAGTGGCTACAGTCATTTTTGCTAATTATACAAATTAGGTCATCAGGGTTCCAGAACTCTTTGTTCTTCACGATTCCTGTTTGGGGCTGACACATCTTTCACTGTCCCTCACTGCAGACATGAAGTTTTTCTTCTATCTTGAGCTTTGACCAGACACAGACTTTCACACTGACCCACTCTTCCCTAGAGGACTAATTTTGAACTTCTGCATCAGCCTCTATCTCCTCTTTCATTAGCAGTTATGGGCTCTCTTATGTTTCTGTCTTCTGCTATCAGAGCCAGGTGTTTATACTCTGCCCTGATCATGCGCTATTAAAAAGATTTCTTCATTACTACATTTGTTAAAATTCATATAGGGATTTGGTTTGGGGAACTGAGACTGGGAAAATGCAAGTATTGCAATCGGTAGGTATGTGACTCAGTAAATTAAGTGATACCTCTGAGTCAATTCTGAACCCAGATTAATGATACTTTCAAAACAACACAGTTTGTTTCAAGACTGCAGTCTCTAATCAGCAACCCTGATGCATAGTCTATTTCCTGGGCAAATATCACATTTTCTAATCACCATACGTAACAACAAGAGTTGTTTCATATCAACTGGTTCATTTTATCAGAGATATCATAAATCTGGAATTTGGGAAAATTGTAAATAAAAATCTAGTTAGCATCTACCTTGAAAGAAATGTTAGGAGTGATAAAATACAAAATTTGAAAAGGTTTAGCATATGAGATGAAAGATACAGATACATATTCACACATATACACGCATCAGAGAATGTAGGCTATGTGACCAAATACTCAAATCAGAGTGGTTCTTTTGTATCTTCCTATAATTATAACATGTCAAAAAATCCTCTTTTATATTCATTCTTCTTAGGAAAAAATTCAAGCCTGACAAACTAAGTGGATGTAATTCTCCTAGATCTTTCTGCCAAGTGAACTAGTTTTCTCCACACTTACTAGCTTTTCTGAGAGTTATTTTATTATTTCTTTACTCAGTCCCTAACATTTGAGCCAGTCTGTATCTCTTGGGATCATGAAATTAGAGTCAATGCAATATGACCATATTAGTGCTGACCATCAAGCAGTGAGTTGTTGTGATCCCTGAAAGAGATTTGCACAACACTTTCAGATATCATAAATAATTTGCAACATAAATACAATGATTTTCTTTATAGTTTGAGAAAATTTAGAATTCTCTTGAAAATTTTCTTGGGTGGAACAACTCACTCTTTCATATAGCTAGATATTTGGAAGAGGGCTATATTATGAGGGATATTATATGCTATGTTAAGGAAGTTATAAATTCTGTTAATACTGGAGTTTTTGAAGATTTTTGAATCAGGAAATAAAATGATCAGATTTGTATTTTTGGGAAATCATCATGGAGCTATATAGGTTAATTAGGTGGCTTTTGTAATATTCTAGAAGATAGGGTGAATACTTGAGCTAAGGGAGTGGAGTTAGAATGTGGAGGAGGATGTACACTTATTTCTGTGCAATTGAAGAAAACCTGATTAATTAGATGTGGCGATAATGACGTATGATTCAGATTGGCTTGGGCAATTGAGTGGTGACATCTCAGATAGGGATGCAGAAGTGACTGTGCTGAGGAGGGAGAAGATGAATCAAGTCTTGGCAGTCCTGATTCTGAGGTACATATTTGTGTAGGTCTGGACTGATGAAATAGATTGGGGACATGAAAGTATAAGGCTGGCTGATGATTTCATGGCTGCGGATGAGAAATTCCAAGGGAGATCATGTAGAAAGAAGAAAGGAAGGAGAACTGATAAAGAAGAGCATAAGAAGGGAAATAGGAAATTTTGTTAGAGGCCTGGAAAATGTTAATAACTCTGTACTTGGATTAAAGACATAAATAAAAATTCCTAAATGGCCTAAGGAATTTGGAACAATGATTTATCTCCTCCTTTGTTTGACTATTTCCCTTTTAATCATTAATTATCTTTCCTTGTGGTTTTTAATGTTTTAAGTTAAATCAACTACTTTTTTGCAAATAAGTAAGTTATGAATTACAAGTAAAAATATCAGCTTCTTGACAAGTTTTAAGGCATTTTTTCCTAAATATTTTGAATAGGAGGACCTTATATGGACTTCCAGTTACAGTTTTTTCACCTGTAGAAATTTGAATTTTCCCTCTATTTATCTTATACTTAATAAGTTGTTATATAGAAAATAATTTTCACATTGAAGTAATGTTGGTACATAACATATTGGTTTCAGATATGAATCAACATTTGTATATACCACATTACAATTTCTACCAAAAGTCCAGTTTCCCTTAATCACCATATAATTGATCTTTTTACCCACTTTACTCACATTCTTTCACCCTTGGCCTCTGGCAACTATAATTGCTTAATTATTTCCTTTTTCTTTTATTGAGGTAACATTAGTTTACAGCATTGTATAAGATTCAAGCATACAGTTTCTCACCTTAGAAACTACATATATCACACCACACCCATCACCAAGTGTCTAGCCACTATTCACCACCAACCTATTCCCTCTCCTTCCTTCTCCTCTGGTAGCTACCATTCTGTTCAGAGACTGGACTTGCTTTTGTTTTGATATGAATTTTTAAAAAGTAAATGCAGCTCGTGCCCTCCCTGGTGGCACAGCAGGTTAAAGCATGGCACTAAGAAGCTAAAGTCACTTGAACATAAGTTCGATCCCCACCCCGGAGGTGACCCACATGGCTTGGCAGACCTCTCCTGACACGCCCCCTGCTTCCCTCAGCAGTGTACTGCGTCGATCTGCCGGTTCTGCTCCCCACTCTGTCTCCTGTGAATCCTCTCGCTGCCTTTGCACCTCTGGCCTTACCCCAATTCTGTATGCATAAATAAATAAATCTTTTTTAAAAAAGAAAGTAAATGCATCTCTTCCCTCATTTTCATTCTGGTGCTTTTCAAATCTAATAAAAGTTAATAAAACTTCTCAGTGTGTATTTTTCATCTCAGTATGATTACCATGCTTGTTAAATGTCTGAACAACAAAAATATTTGACTTCTTCTGACCATGATACAGGGCTGCAGGGAGCACTAAAACTGCCCAGAGACACTGCCCAAATAGCTTACAGGTCACTGTCTGAGTTCTTCACCCATGTGTACAACTGAAGACTACTTAAGTTCAGAGAACAACAAAAATGGGATTTATTTAGCAAACCAGGGAAAAACAAAGACTTACTGAAGCCAAAAATGGTCATTTACCTCACCCAAACCAGCGTCCAGTGTTTTAAAGTTCTAAATGCTGTCTCTTTTCCCACCACTGCAGACCTGAAATATGCAGCAGCCAGAGTGGAAGACGGATCCAATTCTTGAAGACAACAGAAGACACAACAGGAGATACTCCCTGTAGCTGCTGAGATGTCCACGGCAGACCAAACAAACGACACTCAAGATAGCAGCTGCAGCAGCCAAAGAACAAATGAACAAATGACCACACTCAAGGCAGCTCAATGAAGTGACCTCCGGGTCTTGGCATTTCCTGCCAAGCAAATGGTTTCAGTTGCTCAGCTACCTGCAAAGCCTCCTGGAAGACTGGAATGGTGGGGACAAAATCACTGACCCCAGAATCACTGAAGGTCCAAGAATTCTAAACACTGAATCTTCAAACACTGAATCCCGAATACCAAATTCTGGGGGGTGGGGGGGGGCGCTTCTGCCTTCCTTTATATTTTTTATCAGAGTCTCCACCCCAAAACTGTGCTAGCCCTGAAGCAGTGTCTGGTATTTAAAGTTATAAATTATTATGTTCCCAAGAGAAAGTCTTGCTGCCACTATGAGTGCAGAGCTCCTCTCCCAAACTCTATGCCACATGCCCAGGATGGTGTTTTCCTGACACTCACTGCACACACATTTCAGCTCACCTTTTTCAAGGGATTTACTTTTTCTCTACTCCATAGAAGCTTCCAGGTGTCCCTGCACACAGCTTTTCCAAACAATAATGGTGTCTGGAGCGCACTGGCCTGCACTTGGCTCTTGTGGTCTTCCCGTACTGAGGCTGCAGTGATGGGCTGGGCCTAGCTGTGCACACTTCCCTCCTCCCCCCTCATAGAGGGGGTGGTTTACCATATCTCTGTTCCTCATGGGCTTCCTGGGAAGTGCTCTCTCCCTCTGGGCTATGGTACACCCTATGTCGCCTTAGCTGAGGCTGCAGCAGTTGGTGGTTTTCCCTGAGGACCCCAAAAGCTAGTCCAGGGACTGGCTGCAAGGCTTTTCTTCTGGCCTCTAAGGGGAAAACTGCCCAAAATTTTGGAAATTTTGTGTATACTCAGTAGAGCTCCTGAGACACCATAAAAATTCTCCCTTTCCCACTGGACTGTTGCATGCAAATAAATAAAGCTAGACTATTACTTCATACCATGCACAAAAACAACTCAAAATGGATCAAAGAGTTAGAAATAATACCTGACACCATAAAAGATATAGAAGAGGGTCCTCCCTGGTGGCACAGTGGGTTAAAGCACTGCACTAAGAAGCTTAAGCCACTTCCACATGAGTTCGATCCCCACCTGCCCTGGAGGAGATCCACATGGTGCGGCAGACCTCTTCTGACCTGCCCGCTGCTCCCCTCAGCAGTGTACTTCGTCAGTCTGCCTGTCCTGCTCCCCACTCTGTCCCTGGTGAATCCTCTCACCCTCTGCATCTCTGGCCTGTACCCCAGTTCTGCATAAATAAATCTCTCTCTCTCTCTCTCTATATATATATATATTTATATATATATATAAAAGTATATGCAAAACACTACATGACATACATCTCAGTAACATCTTTAAAGATATTATCACCTAAGGCAAAGAAAGTGAAGGAAAAGATAAATAGCTGGAACTACATCAAATTAAAAAGCTTCTGTACGCAAAAGAGACACTAACCAAAACAAAGAGACACCCCACTGATTGAGAGAAAATTTTTCACTCCATACAACTGATAAGGTACTGAGCACAAAGATATACAAAGAACTCACATGACTCAACAAAAACAAAGAAAACAATCCAGTTTTAAAAAAGGGTAGAAGAACTTAAAAGACACTTCTCCAAAGAGGAAATGCAGATAGCCAACAGGCACATGAAAAAATATTCTCACCCCTCATCATTACGGAAATACAAATTAAAACCACAATGAGTTACCACCTTATACCAGTAAGAATGTACATATTAAAAAAAACTAGTGGGCTCTCTCTGGTGCAATGGGTTAAAGCACCACATTCAGAAGCTCTCTGAAGCCACTGCAGCACGAGTTCAATCCCCTGCCAGGGAGCTGACACACATGGCATGGCAGACCTCTTCTGACCCTTCTGCTGCTCCCCTTAGCAATGTATTTCAGTTGATCTGCCTGTTCTGCTCCCCACTCTGTCTCTGGTGAATCCTCTCACCCACCATACCTCTGACCTGTATCCCAGTTCTGTAAGCATAAGTAAATAAATCTTTTAAAAAGAAAGAAAGAAAGAAAGAACTAGCAAACCAAATGTTGGTGAGGATGTGGTGAAAAAGAAACTCTCCTACATTGCTGGTAGGAGTGCAAACTGGTCCAACCACTATAGAAAGCTGTATAGATGTTCCTCCATCTACTAAAAATGGAGTTACCATATGACCCAGAAATTCCATTCTTAAGAATCCACCCAAAAGGCACAAATCATTAATACAAAAGAGTACATGCACCCCTATATTTATTGCAGTACCAGTTATAATAGGTAAGGCATGGAATCAATCCAAATACCCAGATGTAGAAGACTGGATCAAGAAGGTGTAATATGTATACACAATACAATGGAATACTATTCAGCAACCAGAAAAGATAAGCATGCCATTTACAGCAACATGGATGGAGTTAGAAGGAATTATGCTCAGTGAAACATTAATACAAAAGAGTAAAATCATTAATACAAAAGAGCACATACACCCCTATATTTATTGCAGCACTAGTTGTAATAGGTAAGGCATGGAATCACTCCAAATACCCAGAGGTAGAGGACTGGATCAAGAAGATGTGGTATGTATGCACAATGGAATACTATTCAGCAACCAAAAAAGATAAACACATCATTTGCAGCAACCTGGATGGAGTTAGAAGGGATTATGCTCAGTGAAACAGTTAGAAAGAAAAAGAAAAGTACACAATAGTTTAACTTATAGGAAGAATATAGAGGATCAAGACAAAAACAAAGAATAAACAGATAACTACAAATCAGAGACTTCCTGCAGGGGAGGAAGAGAGAAAGGGATCAAAGTGAGTAGCAAGAACACAAGGGTCCATGGAAATGGTGGACAGGTGAATTGGTGGGATTTCCATGAGAGCTACAAATGAGAAAAGAAAGCAAACATTGTACAAAAATAAACAATGATGTAAAATATAAATACTATATTTTTGAAAGTTTCCTTTCTTTATGGGAAAGACAGGAAAATTTGACCTATGTGATATTTACCCCATAAATTGGGAACTTAGTGGGAAGCATTGTCACTTGGAAGAAATGCTTAACATTGGTATAAACATAAATGTTAACGTTGGTGGTCTAACATTTATATGAAACCTTTTAAGTGTCTGATATGTAAATTGTCAAACATCTGAACACCTGCAGAAATTGTTTCTGAGGAAATAAATAGGAGAACTATCTCAACTTACATTAATTTTACAAATTTTCTTAAAAAGATTAATTTATTTCCATAGGAAGAAACTAAAATTACAAAAAAAATTAGGAAAAGAGAGAAGAAATAAGAGCTATAGTCAGTGTTTAGAAGCAAAATTACATTGGATGTAAAATTTCAGCATTATTTTAATTACCCTTCTTTATGAAGGTAAAATAAAGACATTTTTAGACATGGGAAATAAAAGATTCATTTATTTATGCATCCAAGAACAGGGGTACATGCCAGAGGTGAAGGTGGTGTTAGGAGGATTCATCAGAAATAGAGTGGGGGACAGAACAGGCAGATTGATACACACTGCTGGGGGATCAGCAGGTGGGGCCATGTGAGTCACCTACTTGGCTAGGGATTGAACTCATGGTGCAGTGGCTGCTGATAGCTTCCTTGTGCTGTGTGCTTTAACCCCTTTGCCACCAGGGAGCGCCTGTGCAAATTCTCTACAAAAGGCTAAAGGGACCACTGTAGATGAACATGATTTTTGATGGTTTGTTTTTTTGGCATAAGGAAATTTTTTTCTTCTGACTGACCAGGTTATGCAGCAATGTAGCATTTTTGCTATCAGAACTAATTGGCATTAGTATTTTCTCTCCCACCTTGATACCAACCTACTATGGAAAAAATAGTAATAAGTATTGCTTATACTCACGGCAATGTGTCTTTATTTATATAATCTCAATGGGGAATTTTGTTTACCCTTCAACTAGGGAGTTAGAAACATGTTTCATTGTGTGGATTTAATTTAAATTCTTCTAAGTTAAATTTGAGATTAATTGAGAAGAAGACCAACCACTTTGCTTTCAGGGTCCCAGGGAACCCCAATGAAGTTTGCCTCCATTGGCAGGACTGGAAAACCCCTGAATAAAAAACTCCCTGGTGGCACAGCCGGTTAAAGCACAGCAGTAGGGAGCTAAAGCCATTTCAGCATCAGTTGGATCCCTGACCCTGAGAACACATGGCGTGGCAGATCTCTCCCGACCCACTCACTGCTCCCCTCAGCAGTGTACTTTGTTGATGTGCCTGTTCTGCTCCCCACTCTGTCTGGCGAATCCTCTCACTGCCCCTGCACTTCTGGCCTGTACCCCAGTTCTGTATGCATAAATAAATAAATCTCAGAAGGCAAAATCTAGAAATCTTAAGAAACCCCAGCTGGTGTTTGTAAGACTCTGGCCTTGATCCTGAAGCCTACGCAGACCAGGTATCAGGCACCCATGCTTATTCTCTTGTGAGTTTATGTAAAAACAAGTAAAATGGATCCGAAATAGATTTAGTTTGCAAACACATTTGCACTATTAACACAACTGTGATCTAAGGAGGAGAAAAAAAATGTTCTTAAACAAGTTTTAAGATCTTTTTCTTTCTGGGATTTTCTGATAGCCTGATATTTCTGACATTCTGTTTATTGTCTAATTTGACTAATGTTTCTAGATATCATTACTTTTGGGTTGAATTGATAAACTGTTTTCCAGAAATAGAGTGGAGAATGCTTAGTGACTAACTGATATTTCCTTGAAATACACTAGAACCCTGGAAAAGACTATCTCCTAAGCGGTACATCCAGAATTTCATACCATAAAAATGGTGGGGAAAATGCAAAAAAGATTGTTAAGGAGTAATCTCTATGAAAGGGGAAGATTCTCTGTTCCCTGTTTCACCTAAGGGAAGCATAGAGCTGAGTTGTCAGATAAAGATATAGAAAGCTTGGAGGACAGACATTTGTGAAGAGGCAGGAAGACCTGCAGGGGTCATGTGGAGCAGAGAGACATGTGAAAAGGACTCGCTTACTTCTCAGCTTGGACTTTTACCAGGGACTTGGGAGACATGAAAGGAGACACCTGGAATTGAGACATGTAGACACTTGGAACAGTCTCAGGGGTAAGACAGACAAAGGCAGTCTTTGCCTTGATTTGTAATTTAATTTTGCTCCTTTCCCAGAGTTGACTGCCCCCCTTTGCCCCTTTCCTATGATTTCCTGCAAGAACGTGCCTTAGACTTGTAGCAAGTTTTCAGGCCTTAGCAGCTCCACTTTGGGCCAACGTTGTTTGGCTGAGCATTTATACACAAGGGGATGGGTAACTTTCGGTGTTTGATTGGGAAACAATATCCTCTCTATTCTTCCCTGTGTGCACATTAATCTATCAAAATTCTTACATATGAAAAGTATACTTTGTCTTTATGTCGTGGATGGCAGAATACATTTGGTATCTGCAAGTCTGGGGTTCTGGGATAGCTTCAGTCTGCATGCTAACACTTTTTATCATCTCCCTCCATGCACACTCATTCTATTAAAGTTTTTCCAAGCTAAGATTTTGTGTGCATGGATAATCAGATCTCTTAAGAGCTTTCAAGTTTCAGGGTCCTTGGCTTCCCCTTGCTTGTGTGCTAACAATAGGAGAGGTCCAGCAAGGCTGAGTAAATTTCCTATGTGGCCTGAGACGCCATCTTAAATGCTTTAGCCAGGACAAGGGTGGTCAGGGGAAGAAAGGAGGCAGGGCATTTACAGAGGAAAACAAAGTTACTTCTTCATTCTCCATTAAGAAAAAATAAAGATATAATAAGGTCTTCAGGAAAAGTTTAGCTGTAAATATCAAAAATGATATCTATTCAGCCTTCAGAGCCCTTACCATGTCTTGCTAAAGACAAGTTTGGGTATGGCATATTTTGATCCCCTGTTATTTATAAAGAATGCATTGTGGGGACACAAGGCTGTTTAAGAGGATTTACTTAAATCCTCTTTACCCAGCTCCTTGGTCATTAGTAGGGTTTGAAATACTGGTTTACTTGCAGACAGCAGATTTTTACTTAGCTGCTTCACAGAAGAGAAAATGAGCCAGTTCTTAAAAGTTTTTGCAGATGGGGACGGGACTTCCCTGAACTTTCACAATATATTTACAGTTGTATATGGTTGTTTTCTCACCTAATCCTGTATTTCTTCAAAAATTAACTCAAAAATATTTACAATGCAAAAATTCATTTGCAAGAACTTAAGTCAGTATATTCTTGTAAGATGAATTCTTTGATGTCATGTCTTCTCTTGTGAGAGTAGTTATGAATCCCTCAATAGGGTTTCTTTGGGCAGCTCTAAAGATTAGAAATATTAACAAAGTGGTAACTGACATTTATTAAGCACCTGCTTCTCTGGCCATGTGCCAAGCATTTTAAATATACTTCTCATCTAATCTTTTGTAAGAGAAATAGTGAGGAACAAACTCTGAGCCAGTTGGTGGAGCTCATAGCCAACTCAATAGTACAAAGTGAAGCTTTTTGAACTCCACTTCCGGTTCCCTCAAGGCTAGAATCTAGGAGTGACAGTAAGAAAACTGACCACAGGCAGGAAGAGCTCTTTGTGGCTTCTACTTATTCCCTCCTCTCTGTTCTATTGATGCTTAAATGCAGGTAGGACAGAAAGCACCCTGCCAAGTGCTGGCCAATAAATCTGTAACAGGCATCTCTGTAAAAGATGTTTCCTGTCCCCATTTACGTACAGCCAGCCCTCTTGGGCTAGTTACTGGGAACTGTGGGCCAAGCTGAGCAACCAGGTGAAGCTGGAAGGCAGGTGAGTGCTGGAAAGACACATGGAAAAGAAGGTTACTGTTTCAGGAGGCTTGGAGGAGACACAGCGAGGAAAGACAGATACTTGAAAGAGATGTGGGTGAGAGGCACATGGGGAAGCTGATGATATAATGTTATCTTGGTTTGTTCTTTGGTCCCAGACTTGCCTGGCCTCTTTTGCTCCCTTCCTATGGTTCCCTGCCGGAAGGTGGCTTAGACTTGTGGCAAGCTTTTGAACCTCAGTGACCCTGTTTAAGGCTAATCCTGGGGTGGGCACTTACCCATGAGGTGATGGGTAACTTTGGATATTTTATTAGGAAGCTATTATCTTTTCATCTCATCTCTCTTTATGCACACTAATCCTATTAAAGTTCTTTCACACTAAGTTTTTTTTTGTATGCACATGGATTATCAGAGCCTTTAAGGGTCACAGGTTGCATGCTAGCAATGTTTTCTCTTAGCTGTCCTTTCTTTTTTGCTCCCAATGCAAATATGCATTGGGGTCTTGTCCAGTATTCTTAGGCTTGCAGGTAAGGATTCCTGCTTAACAGTCTTGAAAGAGCTGCTGTCAGCACCCCCTTCCCCAGAGGAAGAGCCAAGCTATGGTGCTCAGATTACAGGGGTGAAGAGGGAAGTAAATCCAGGACTACCAGGAGTCTGAAAGAGGACTCTCAACCACCCTCCTCTACTACAGTTTCTTTAGAAAGTTAGTTGTTTGGTTGAGTGGAAAAGGATCTCTCAATTCATCCATTGGAACTTTGTGCCAACATATCCTCTTGTTGAACAGTCTTCCAATTTGGGAGAGCAGGTATCCTTACCCTGCAAAGTCTCTTTTCCTCTAAATTAAATGCTCTCAGATAATCCAAGAGTCTTCAGATGCTGGAAGGCTAAAGTCCCTTTGTCATATTGGTTGGCCAGAACACACCATCATATTGAATTTGGGTTCCAGTACAGTGTTTCACCGCAGGAAACAGGGGTGTAGCATGGAGTGTAGCAAGGGTCTAAATGCTGTATTGCTATGATAGAAACTAAGTGTTTAGAGGAGGGGGCGATATAGAAAACATTATCATGACATAAGTGAAGCTTATTAAAAGCAACTCAAAAGTTTACCTTTGAAATGCTTTGCTCTAAACTTGTTTATCATGTTTTATGAACTTAAAAACAGGCACTTACATTTGCCCTTAATTGCACTCTGATAGATTCTGCATGATGTCCTAATCTATTTGCCACATACCAGCTATGAAGCCTTGGGCGACAGTGGGACACATGACTGCAGAATTTAAGCTACTAGTGGGGTGGAAGTGGGAGGGGCAGGGAAGAAGCAGTGGAGGGAACCCAATGGTGTATGATGGAGGATTATGGACGCTTTGGCAGTGGGTGTGGTGTGAACCTATTCCCCAAATCATAAGCAGTGTTGTAAACCAGTGTCACCTCAATATAAAGAATGACAGGTCAAATAAAGAAAAAATACTTTTATAGAAACATAATCATACTAAAATGTCATTATTAATAAAATGTATTTTTGGCAGCCCTCCCTGGTGCACAGCAGATTAAAATGCAGCACTGCAAGCTAGCCACTGCCGTTTCAGTGGGAGCTCTATCTCAGGCCCCAGAGCTGACCCACATGGCTCAGCAGACCTCTCCTGTCTCTCATACTGCTCCCCTCAGCAGTGTACTTCATCGATGTGCCTATTCTGCTCCTCACTCTGTCTCTGGTGAATCCTCTCACCAACCCTGCACCTCTGGCCTGTACCCCAGTTCTGTATGCATAAATAAATAAATCTTAATATAATAAAACTTATTGTTTGTTTTTATTTAAATTTAATAGACAACAAACTGAAGGAATTTTGTAATTGAAAAGCAAGAGATACTATGTCTTATCCTAAAAAGCACCTTTAATTTAAATAGGCAAGTTGTGAGGAACACAAAGGAAGTAAGATCAATATTATTGAATTTTTTTTTTAAAGATTTATTTATTCATACAGAACTTGAATACAGGCCAGAGGTGCAGGCAGTGAGAGGATTCACCAGAGACAGAATGGGGAACAGAACAGGCTGACTCAGGAAGCACACTGCTGAGAGGAGCAGTGGGTGGGCCAGGAGAGGTCTGCTACACCATGTGGTCATCTGGGGGGTGAGGGAGAGGTGGGAATCGAACTCATGTGGAAGTGTCTTTAGCTTCTTAGTGCTGCGCTTTAACCCACTGTGCCACCAGGGAGAGCCCAATATTGCTGGCTTTTAAAAAGTACGTGTTTTAGTGTCTACAGTATTTGTTGACTCTTGACTTTGAAAATGAACAATAGGCCCTGTTACACTTCCATCCTTAACCCCATGTGGCCTCTCTACCACCTAGAGCCACTGCACCTGTGTGTGTGTGTGACCTCTTGATGCCCTCCTGTGTGTGTATGTGTGTGAAAATATTAGATTAGGTACTCTGCGTGACTGCCTTAAGATAATGGCCCACATCGCAAGGCAGTGGGGGACGTCTAGGTAGCCATATAACTGATTGGGTGGCCATGGCCTGAGGTGGTCTGGGAGTAAGTCAGGAATTACACCAAGAATCTGCATGGGAAATCCTCCCAGTGTGTGTGGCTGACATGTGCCCTCCTGTTTCCATAAAGTTGATTACCCTTTGTCTCCCTTGGACGCTGCTTCGCCTCCATCGTCACATAATCAATCATGCTTGTCCCTTACTGCTAATAAATAGCAAGAGGACTGCTCACTGAGCAGCAGAGTCTTCCCATGCAAACATGCTCCATGACCCGTCACTCAGCGTGTTCCCAGGGACGTGATGGTGCGTTCCTGAATACCAGAACCCTACCCACACCTCCCACTTTGTTTTGTTAAATCTTATTTTACTTGTGCAGGTTTATAATTTTCATATTCCTTGATAGCTAAGGTTGCTTTGTATTAGTGCATGAACCGTCTTTTAAAGCATGACTTCTCTCTCCCATGTCCTTTCACACTTAGAATGGGTGCCGTGCCTCTGGATGGGCACAGTGCTCTGGGGTCTCATTTCCTTTCAGAATGTCCTCAGGCTCTCTTCCAGGGTCCTGGCACTGAATGCTGCCAAGATTTTGGAAGTTAGACTGACTTTGTTCTTGTAGGTATTTTGATTTTTCTGTCTGATGTCATGACAATCAGTTCTTTCCCCTGAAAGTCATCAGTTAACTATACTTGAGTGTTTTATATCAAAGTTTCCTGAAACATGGTGGGTTCTTTTGACATCAGGTTCTGTCCTTTTCAAGAAAAATCTCTTCTGTTGTAGCTCTGAGCATATGTTCTATTCTTTTTGTGAGTTTGAAAACAAATTAAAGGATTAAATCGCTTTCAGAATTTCAGAACTCAAAAGAAAAAACGGTATCTTGTTCTTGTAATTACAGAAGCAGTTTATTTGACATACTGAGAAATTAAAACAACAATCGAGTTGAAGTCCAAAGTAGGTTGGAGACTTTGCTTACAGGAAAGGAGGAAGCTATCCAACTGTGCACTGTGTCAACAGGATCAAAACACCAGTCAGTCATCTAAGGAAAGACTCATCGTACTTCATGTATGAAGTGCTCTGTGACTGACCAACCTCAGCCAAGCCTACATTTCTTTGTCCCTAATCAGCTTTTCAGTCAATAAAAATTAATCCCTTTGTTCTCAACTCTGGCTTCCCACACCAATATAACCTCATTTTCTTTCTTAATTGGGAAGACAGATTTGAGTTTTTTTTTTTTTTTTTTTAATCTTCTGTCTCCTCTGATTTGCAATAGCTCTTGCTGGATCTGATATATCAAGATCTGAATATTCTCTACCTTGATCCTGTGTTCATTGCTTTTTCACCTGTCTATTAGTTTCTTTCTATTTTAGTTTTCCCTGTCTTTTTCATTGACGTTCTTTAGAATATCAAACATTTCAACTTTGTTGAATCTAGTTCTGTCCCTTGTTTTCCTAACTATTTGGTTAAATAACAGAACCTAAGTGTGTTCTTTGTCTGCAATTTTTATTAATCTTTCTGTATTTTTTAAAAATTATGACTGTTTTGTCAATTCCATATTTGGATTAAATGATTTGGAGGAGAGTGAAACAATTGTGAGAGAATTACCTTCATTCCTTGATTCATGTTTTCTCAGGTAGGTCTTTTTGTCTCTTCTTTATTTCTCCCTTACACCTTCTTCCTTTTTTATTTTCTGAGACATATTTGCAGAACTGACATGTCCTTACTATCTTAGTTATAACTGAACATCCAATATAGAGGGACTGACTTCCTAACTTCCTTCCAAGGCCTATTTCCTTCTATTCTGTAAGTCTAAGGTTTTGGAATTTTGTGTGATTTCCAGTTGGAACAGGGAATACAGGAGGAGTAAGTGTGTTACAAAGTTAACAAAGAATCCTTGAGCTCTCACTTCTCTTCAGAGATTGTGTGAGTTCTCTTCTAATATCTTTACTGACATTCAATTTTTAGTTTCCCTATAAAAATTCTTTCTACCTTTACTGTTTTCTAACAGACTTAATTAGAAGAACATAATTTTCACTTTTGTTTTGATAGTTGAATAACTATCACTCAGAAGCAACAATAAGTAACTTGCAAAAGACTTAACCTCTTTATTATCATCTTCATTGTATATTACTTTATTTTGTATTTGCATCTGTAATTGTAGGTTTTACCTCTTTGATGTTATTCTTACAAATTCACATCACTCTAACATATAAAATCCTTTAAAATCTCACCTCATCAGGAAGTGCCAGTATTTATCCCCTTAGATTCTTATTCCTCTTTATCTTCAATAGTATAAATTACAGTTGTTTCAATAACTATTTGCTTTAGTATTTCTGCATTATTTTGGAATCTTAGGTGATGAATTAAAGTTAGTATACCTTTCTAAAATTTAAGGCATATGTCAAACTCTTAATCTTCTCTGCCTTGCTGGGTAAAATTAACAATGTGAATTCCAATATTATAAAAATATTTTCTCCAAGGTTATTATAATAATTCCGTTAAGAATGGTAGCCATTCCGGGCCCTCCCTGGTGGCGCAGCGGGTTAAAGTACAGCACTAAGAAGCTAAAGCCATTTCTGCACGAGTTCAATCCCCGCTTGTCCTGGAGGTGATCCACATGGCTCACCAGACCTCTTCTGACTGGCCTGCTGCTCCCCTCTGGAGTGTACTTCATCAGTCAGCCTGTTCGGCACACAGCTCTGTCTCTGGTGAATCCTCTCACCATCCCTGTACCTCTGGCCTGTATCCCAATTCTGTATGCATAAATAAATATTTTAAAAAAATGGTAGTCATTCTAATACTACTAACTACTAAGTGACAATGATAGTCCTAACATGGTACTTCCTCTCCTTAGTAGTGTACCTTAACAAGTACTTACCCGTGCCACACAATGTGCTAGGTGGAGCGTAAAAATGATCAGGGTATGGTCTCTGCTTTCAAGACACTTGCAGCATTAAAAATAGAATTGTAGTAATGATAACAGAATATTACTTTCCAGGTATTCTCTCAAGTATATTATATGCTTGTTTAATTCCAACAAAGGTTTGAAGTGGGTACTATTATTATCATCCATCAGGAAGTTGGGGAAATGGTCACAACAGTTCCTGTGTCTTCAAAGTCCATGCATGTATGGCACGACTGTGTTGGAATATGACCCCCATGTCTATCTCAGAAGCCATGTTGCTATCAATACTTCATATACCACCTGCTCACCTACACTGTAATTTCAGGGGCACTTTTCATTACCTTCCTCTGCTTTCTTGTACGTAGCTACTTCCCTGCAACCTTGAATTTAAGTTTTAAGAATCTACTTTTCATCTGATTTTTGGGTACCTTGACTCTTATTTTCAAGGTCGTTTTTGTCCCTGGATCTATTGTGGGTTTACATTTTTAATTTTTTTCCTCTTTCTGAGATTGGCCTCCAAATCTTTGTGCACCTACTAATATCTTTCCTAATTATTCTTTCTATCTTCATTCCTTCATATTCTATTTTCTGTGTGTCTGTTTCTCTGTCCCCAATAATCATACATTTTAATTAAGTTTTCCTCTCAGGATCTTACATTGATCCAGGGAAGGGAAATGTTTGACACAGGAAAGAGAAGATGATTTATAGAATAGAAGTACAATTAGTTAATACAAAATAAAAAACAATTTGTGTTTTCTACATCTTCATGCTCACTGTTTCTTATTCATGGCTATGAGACTGTGTGGACAGACAGCCATTCCTTAACTGTTACTATACATATATATATATATATATTTCTAGTACTTCCCTTGAATTTTTTCAGAGTTTCAGTATCTCTGTTTACATTAGCCATCTGTCCTTGCATATTTTGCACATTTTTCTGTTAGAGCACTTAGCATTTTTTTTAAAAATATAAACTATTTTATTTTACTTTATTTTTTTATATAATTTATTTTTACATCATTTTGTGCACTTTTTTCATCTCAATTGTAATTTCCATGGGCTTCCCATCACCAAATCACCCTGTGCCATCACCATAGACCAGTGCATTTCCCTCCCCTCACTGTTTTTGATCCCATTCTCCACTCCGCCCCCACAAAATGTCTCTAGTCTATAGCTGTTCATTATTATTATCATTTTCTCACCTGGTCTGTTATACTCCTGCTATGAGTGAAACCATCTGGTATTTTTCCTTTTCTTTCTGGCTTTGGTAGTGCTCCCTTGTGAAGCCAACTGGTCCTGGACTTTCTTTTTTAAAGACTTTTTTATTTATGCATACAGAACTGGGATACAGGCCAAGGGATACAGGCCAACTGACAAAGTACACTGCTGAGGGGAGCAGCGGGCGGGTCAGGAGAGGTCTGGTACGCCATGTGGGTCACCTCAGGGCGGGGATCGAACTCACGTTAAAGTAACTTTAGCTTCTTAGTGCTGTGCTTCAACCCACTGTGCTACCAGGGAGGGCCCTGGACTTTTGTTTTTTGGGAGCGTGTTTATTACCATTTCAATTTCAATGTTTGTGATTAGTTTACTCAGATTTTCTATTTGTTTTCCTTTTGGCCTTGGATAATTGTGTAATTCTTAGGATCTGTCCATCTCATTAAGAGATTGTTTGCTTATGAACCCTCCCTGGTGGCACTTAAGAAAAACATTTTTTTGAGTCACAGGATCGTATACATTTTTATTAGGTCCATATGCTCTAATTCTTTTTTTCTTTTTTTTGAGTTTTTTATGTCCACACTCAATTTTTGGTTTCATTCGTCTACTAATGAGAGTAGGATGTTAAAAATCTCCTACCACAAATGTGTTTTTTCCAGTGATTGTTTTCTGAGTTGATAGTAATTACTTAATTTAATTTGGTGCTCCTTCATTTGTTGTGTATATGCATGACGGTGAGTATATATCCTCCTGATGTAGCATTCCATTAATCAATGAGTAGTGACCACACATCTCTTGTTAGCTTTATTAACTGGAAATCCACTTTATCTCATATAAGTGTGGCTGTCTGCATTCCTCTAGGTCCCATTTGCTTGTATAATTGTTTTCCATCTCTTTACCTTCAGTGTATGTTTATCTTTGGCAATCAGGAGTATTGCTTGGAGAGACCAGAAGGTTGAATTATTATTCCTAATCCAACCAGATACTCTGTGTCTTTTAATTGATGAGATAAGTGTAACCATTGCTATATGGAAGTCTGTTGCTGTCATTTTGTCTTTAACTTTATAATTGTAGCTATTTCTTGTGTTAGGTATTTTTTGGGAGTTTCTCTAGTTGGACTAAATACTAGAATTCTATTTATTATTATTTCTTGACGGAAAAATTTAGTTTTTGCAAATTTAGTTTTTGTTTATATTAAAAGGCATCCCCCCCCCCAGTATGTATAGGAAATCCTATACATCCAGTATATAGTCACATGGGAGGAAACATCTCAGCAAGGTCAGAAGTGAGTGGGGGGAAGATGTGGTAAGACCTCCACTGAGGTTCTGTGATTTGGTGGTGGTGGTTTAAATTCACCATGACAAATCATTTTTCTTTTCTAACAGACCGTATGTATTTGCCAGCTTCTTTTAAAGTGGGTGCAACTAGTAGGTGGCTAGGTTTTATATTATAGGAAAGAAACAAGTGTTTGCATTTCCAGATCAGGGTTTTTTAGAAGTGGATATTCCTCTCGATGCAAATGTCTTACCCACACAATTGAATATAGATGGTAATGGGATCCTAGAGAAGAGCACATACATGGTCTATAAGGAACTTTGTTTCCTGAGTGACTTTATACAAAATAACACTTTCAACTGAGAGGCATGTTTGGGATGGTATGAAGAAGGAAACTTCTTTCATGCCTATCTAAGAATAAATGTATCACAGCCCTTGCCTTACCCTAAATCTTCACTCATATACTAGTCCAAGGAGAAGAAAAAGGAGAAGGCAAAATAAGAATCTTAACTTTTATTTTAGAAGGAGAATTTTTATGCAAAAAACTCACCCATGTACATTGAATTCATTTTGGTGGCAAGTTATTTTGCCTTTTCCAATTTGTCAATTGGAGTCACAGACTTTGGACCCAGACTGTTGCCTCTCCAGTGACAGCTGATTTTAACATATCTGCTTCTGTCCAGAGAGGCTGGTCTTTAGAGTTACGACTAGTTCAGTCAGTTAGATTCCTTTGGTTTCCCTGTATGAAGTTGACAGTGGTACAAGACTCCACGTTGACTGGATGATCCATCCAGACCTTTCCCCTGAAGATGCGATAGGGGAGGCAGGAAGACAATTAGCTCAATGGGATCCACATTATGTGCAATCTCCAGCAACTGCCTTCTTGTCTACCAAGGTGGTAGCAGTACAGACCTTTGCATAAAGCACAGGGGACATCTCCACTGCCAGAAACTTTTTCTTATCCCAGGCCACAATAACACACCTTCTCTTGCTTTATCTCAATTTTATATTTCGGCCAGCTTAAACATTTGAAAAGCTATTTGTCAGCCCTATGCTCTAGGGGACTGGTTAAGCCACAGGAGATACTTCTAGTCACTTCTAAAGGATATCCCTGGCCATTGCAACCAGGATGCTTTGACAAAGTGGGTAGGGTCTCCTTTGAATTGGATGTTTTGTCCAATGCCAAAATTCTTGGACTTTTTCTTAAACTTGATCATCTTCTGGAGTTCCTGTATTCTCCATAACAGCAGTGTTCTGGGCTATGAAATTCCAACTTTTTTAATTAAGTGAGCATAAATCCTGACCTGACTTCATTGTGTCAATTCCTGAAATAGTAATTCATTAACAAAAAGCCAAGTAATCGGTTTTTAAAATGGGCAACATAGTTGAGCAGAGAATTCTCCAAAAAAGATATACAAATGGCCCATAACCACATGAAAAGATGTTCAATATAAATACTAACTAGGGAAAGAAAATCAAAACCACAATGAGATATTACTCATATACTATCATATACTACTCACATACTATCATATATATCATATAGTATATATATCATATACTACTATCATATACTATCACATACTATCATATGGTTAAAAAGTCAAAAATAGCAACTGCTGACAAAGACGTACAAAAATTAGAACATGTATGCACTGCTACAGGAATGTAAAGTGGCACAACAACAATGCAAAATGGTATAATCCATCAAGAATTTAAGTATAAAATCACCAACATCCAGAAATTCCACTTCTGGGTATATACTTAAAGGAAATTAAAGCAGAGCAGAAAAGTGTGGGCCTGTGTCTCTGTACCCCCTTTTGGAATTTAGTAGAAGAGAAGGAAGATTCCACCATCAAGGTGAACTGTGGATCCCAGGAAACTGCAGGTCTGCCTGCAGGACTGTTGGAAGCCAGTGACCTTCTCCTTACCCCCGATCCCATTCTGAAACTGAGTAAATACAGAGGGAGGGCACCATAAACAAAGGTTAAGACTGACATGTAGGGTAAGAGACCAGCAGCATACAGAAAATTGGTGATCTTCAGGGACAATTTTGATCAACCCATCCACAGCATCACTATTCTTGAGGAGTCTAGTGTAACAGTGCTGGACTTGGTCAGGCCATTAGTTCCTGATGTCCTACTAGGAACACCCCAATGAGATGCTTGACAGTATCAGTGGCACAGTGATCCAACACATTGAACAAATTAAAAAACAACAGGAAAAATACAAATAATCAAGCAGGCCCTCAGGGGAAGGACAGAACATAAAAAGAAAATCAGCTCCCGAAATCAACAAAAATGACATGGAAAAACTTCTCTGTCTGCCAGACAGAGAATTTAGAATTGCCATGATTAAGAAAGCATAAAGAAGACAAAAAGGAAAAGAACAGTATGAGAAATACAATTGTAAACTGAAGAATGAAGTTGAGTCTTTGAAGAAGGAAATGGAAGAAACACAGGATAGTAAAAGATTAATGGAAGAGCTAAAGAACTTTGTTAAAAATAACAAAAACAGAACTGGTTACATGGAGGAGTGAATTGTATTCTTGAAGATAACAGACATAAAAGGAACCAAAAAAGAAAAGGAAAGAAAATAAAAAGGGAAAAGAATGAAGAAACACTTTGAGAACTATCTGACACCATGCAGAAAGGAAATATAAGTGTTATAGGAATCCCAGAGATGAAGAGAGACCAAGAACTAAGAAGCTGCTCAAGGAATTGAAGAGAACTTCCTAAGCAAGAAAGAGGAAATGGATATAGACATAAAGAAAGCTAGAACACTAAATTACCACAATGAAAGGAAAACTACAGCAAGGCACATAATGGTAAAGCTTCCAAGCACCCAAAAATAATGAAGCTGATGAGGGGGAAGAAACAGATGAACTATAAAGGAACCAGATTGGCATCAGACTTCTCAAAAACAAAACAAAACAAAACAAAAAACAACCAAAAAAACACTATGGGCAAGAAGAGACTGGAATGATATATTCAACAAATGCCAAGTTAAGACTTGCCAATCAAGAATACCTTACACAACAGAACTCTCCTTTCTTTATAAATGAAAAGTAAGGACCTTCTTGTACAAACAGAATCTTTAGAAATTCATTATTACTAAACCCCAACTCCAAAAACTACAAGAACTCCTAAAGCCAAAACCAATAGAGGAATGAATAAGAACAGAACGAAGTAAGGAATAAAATCACATAAAGACAAACAAAATGGCAAATATAAACACCAATGGATCAATATTAACTCAGGCTGGATCAAAAAACAGAACCCAATCTTCTGTTAGCTCCAGAAAAAACACCTAAACTGCTAAGTAAAACATAGACTGAGAGTAAAGGGTCGAAAATAATTTTACAAAGAAGTTCACCTCAAAAGAAGGCACAGACAACCATATTTATATCATATAAATTAGATTTCAAACTAAAAAAGGTGATAAGAGACATCGACGGCACTATATAATAATAAAGTGAACAGTACACTGGAAAAACATAGCTCATTAATATATACTCACCAAATGAAGGCACACCAAATATCATCTGACAATTACCATTCCTGAAAACAGACATTAGAAGAAAGACATGTGTAGTGGGAGACTTCAACACTCCACTCTCACCAATGGATAGATTAATGAGATTAAAAAATGAAAAATGGCACTAGAGTCCTAAATAAAGACCTAGATCTCATGATCTTACATGACACACTATAGGACACTACACCCTAAAAAAACTGATTACACGTTATTCTCAAGTGGACATGTTTCATTCTCCAGGATTGATCACATATTGAGGCAAAGACAAACATCAATGGATATATTAAGATCAAAATAATACCAACTATCTTCTTTGCTCATAAAGGCATCAAACTAGAAATAAATCATAAAAAGAAAGCAACAAACCTTCCCACTTCATGGAGTAATGTAAGACCACTGAATTCAAGAGGAGATCAAAGAAGATATTAAAAAATACTTTGAGGCAAATGACACTGAGGACACAACTTTCCAAGCTGTATGAGACATGACAAAAGGAAACTAGGTAATATAGGCTCACATCAAGAAACAAGAAAGAATTTAAAGCAACAACCTAATCTTCCACCTCAAAGAACTAGAAAAAACAACAAGAAGAACAAAGAGTAGAAGAAAGGAAATAATAAAAATCATGCCAATCTCCCAATGAACACTGATACAAAAATCCTCAATAAAATTATTGCCAACAGAATCCAACACAGATAATACACAATGACCAAGTGGGATTATTCAGGGGCACAAGCACGGTTCAGCACCTGAAAATCAATAAATGTAATCCAACACATCAACAAAAAGAAAAATAAAAAGCATATGATGATATCAATAGATGCTGACAGAGCATTTGGCAAAGTTCAACATCTGTTTATGATGAAGGCCCTCAAAAATCTCAGATGGAAGGAACATACTTTAACATGATAAAAGCCATATATGACAATCAACAACCAGTATTATTCTCCATGGTGAAAAGCTGAAAGACTTTCCTTTAAGATCAGGAACAAGACAAGGATTTCCACTTTGTCCATTGCTTTTAAATATAACACTGGAAGTCCTAGCCAGAGCAATAAGAGAAAGACATACAAGGAATCCAAATCGGGAGAGAAGTAAAACTATCACTATCCACATATGATAATATTCAGAGAACCCTAAAAACTGCACAGAAAAACAAAAAAAATCAACTAGTTTAGTAAAGTAGCAGGATATATAAAATCAACACACAAAAATAAGTAGTCTTTCCAACATGCTAGTAAGTTTATAGAATCACTTAATTGTATTATATCAGGAGAGTATCATATTTAGTAGGACTAAAGTTGATGAGTATTATAAAACTAAATCACTAATGATGGTGTGATAATAAAACTGATAGAAAAAGGTCATAGTAAAAAAACAAGTAGTCTTTCTATATGCAAACAATCTGAAGAAGAAAACCATCCCATTTATAACTGAAACAAACAAAAATAAAATTAACCAAAGAGGTAAAGGACTAATATAAAGGAAATTATGAAACATTGTTAAAAGAAATAGAAGAAGGGCCCTCCCTAGTGGTGCAGTGGGTTAAGGCACAGCACAGAGAAGCTAAAGCCACTTCAGCATGAATTCGATTCCCCGTCCAGGAGGTGATCTACATGGCACAGCAGACGTCTCCTGACCTGTCCACTGCTCCCCTCAGCAATGTACTTCATCGGTCTGCCTGTTCTGCTCCCCACTCTGTCTCTGATGAATCCTCTCGCTTCCTTTGCAGCTCTGGCCTTACCCCAGTTCTGTATGCATAAATAAATAAATCTTTAAAAAAAATAAATAGAAGAAATGAAAGAGACAAAGAAATGGAAAGATTTCCTGCTCATGGATTGGAAGAGTTAACATTATTAATATGTAATCCTGATAAAAATCTCAATTATATTCTTCAAAGACATAGAATTCATATGGAACCACAGAAAATACCTCAATAGCTCAAGCTCTCCTGACTAAAAGGAAGGAAAATGGAGGTATCACATTCCCAGATTGAAATTATACTACAATTAAATAATTAAAATTAAAAGTGTATGGTACTGGTCCAAACAGACAACAAAATGATGTAAAACTAAACTATTATATTATTAAAAAAAAAAAAAAACAGACACAAACCAATGGAACTGAATAGTAAACCCAAAAATAAAGCCACACATAGATGGACAAAAATAATCTTTGACAAAGGAGCAAATAGTATGCATTGAAACAAGGAGAGTTTGTTCAATAAATGGTGCTGGGAAAACTGGACCATGACAAACAAAAGAATTAATCTAGAGCACTGTCTCACACCACCCACAACAATCAACTCAAAATGGATAAAAGAACTGAAACCATAAAATAGATAGAACAAAATGTAGGTGAAACACTACATTTTGTAGCAACTTTAAAGAATTATCCCCCAGGCCCTCCCTGGTGGCGCAGCGGATTAAAGCACAGCACTGAGAATCTAAAGCCGCTTCCCCATGACTTTGATTCCCGCCTGCCCCGGAGGTGACCACATGGCGTGGCAGACCTCTCCTGACCGGCCCGCTGCTCCCCTCAGCAGTGTACTTTGTTGATCTGCCTGTTCTGTTCCCCACTCTGTCTCTGGTGAAGCCTCTCACCACCCCTGAGCCTCTGGCCTGTACCCCAGTTCTGTATGCACAAATAAATAAATCTTAAAAAAAAAAAAAGAATTATCCCCCAAAGCAAAGAAAGTGAAATAAAAGATAAATAGTTGGGATTACATCAAATTAAAGAGCTTCCATACAGCAAAACAGACATTAACTGAAACAAAAGATACCCTACTGATTAGGTTGAAATTTTGGCCCCCCATGCAACTGACAAGGGATTGATCACAAAGATCTACAAAGAACTTAAATAACTCAAAAACAAAGTAAACAATCTAGTAAAAATAATGGACAGGAGAGCTAAAAAGACACTTTTCTAATGAGGAAATGCAATGGGACAATAGGTATATGCAAATATAATCAATACCCCTTATAAAATCAGGGAAAGGCAAATCAAAACCATAATGAGAAAACACCTTATGCTAGTGAGAATGGCTAATATTAAAAAAACAAACAAACAAACAAACAAAAAACAGAAAACAACAAATGTCGGTGAGGATGTGGAGAAAAAGAAACTCTCCTACACTCCTGGTGGGAATGTAGACTGGTCCAACTGCTATGGACATCTGTGTGGAGGTTCCACAAATTACCAAAAATAGAGTTTCCATCTAACCCAGCAATTCCATTCCTAAGAATCTACCCAAAGGACACAAAAACTTTAATTCAAAAGGTTACCTGAACTCCTATATTTCATGCAGCACCCTTTACAATAATATATGGATACAACCCAAATGCCCAAAAATAGATGACTGGGTTAAGAAGATGTGGTACATATACACAATGGAATATTACTCAGGAATCAAAAAAGATACACTCATGCCTTTTGCAGAAACATGGATGGAAAAGGAAGGGATCATGCTTAGTAAAATAAGCCAGAAGGAAAAGGAAAAATACTGGTAGTTTCACTCATAGCAGATGCAGAAGGGATCAGCGGGAAAAGAAGCAATTGTACTAAAGTAAAAAACAAACAAACAAACAAATATAAACCAGAGATATTTTACGGGGTGGAGAGGGAAATAGGATCAAAACTGTTGTGGGAGGAGTGCATGGGAATATAGTGATGGCACATGACTGAATTGGTGGTGAGAAGTCCATGGGGATTACAACTGAGATGAAAATATGCACAAAATGAAGAATGATGTGAATAAATAAATATACTTAAAAAATAAAGTAATTGACCAAAAAAAAAAAAAAAAGAAGATGTGGTACTATACATAGTGGGAATACTATTCAGCAATCAATAAAGATAACCTCATGCCATTCACAGCAATATGGATGGAACTAGAAGAGATTATGTTCAGTGAAATAAGTCAAAAAGAAATAAATATATAAGAGGGTTTCACTTATAGAAGGGATGTAGGGGAACCAAATAAGGGATCAGGGAAAAACAATAAAAAAAAATTTAAAAAACCATAATTAACAGGCAAGTGTAAATCAGGATATTTTGCCAGGGAAGTTTAGGGAGAGGGATCAAAACAGGGAGGGAAGAGCACAAGGGACTATGGCGATGATGTATAGTGAATTGTTGGTGAGAATTCTATGGGGACTACACCTGAGAGGGAAAGCAAACTCACAAAAATGAGCAATGATGTAATATATATATATATATGTATAAATTATATAAAATTTTAAAAAGAAGTTAAACATTAGTCGCAATAACTAAAACCAAATTTAGAATCTATTCATATATTCATGGATAAATAAAATGTGACCTGTTTATACAATAAAATATTATTTGGCTTTAAAAAGGAAGCATGGGGGCTCTCGCTGGTGGTGCAATAGGTTAAAGCACCACACTATGAAGCTCTCTGAAGCCATTACAGTACAAGTTCGATCTCCAGTCAGGGAACTGACCCACATGGCATGGCAGACCTCTTCTGACTCTCCCACTGCTTCCCTCAGCAGTGTACTTTGTCAATCTGCCTGTTCTGCTCCCCACTCTGTCTCTGGTGAATCTTCTCACCTACCACACCTCTGGCCTGTACCCCAGTTCTGTAAGCATAAGCAAGTAAATTTAAAAAAAAAAAAGGAAAGATACTACACATAAATGAGCCTTGCAGACATTAAGGTAAACAAAATAAGTCAGTCACAAAAGAATCATAAAGTAGTCATATTCATGGAAACAGAGAGTAGAATGGTGTTGACCAGGGGATTGGGAGACAGGTGAATGGGGAATCATTTTTTAGTGGTGTATCAGTTTGGGAAGATGAAAACATTCTGGAGAAGGATGGTGATAATAGTTATACAATAGTGTGAATTTATCACAGAATTGTCCACTAAAAATGGCTAATGTGGTAAAATTTATGTTGCAGGCTACTATAAAATACAAGTGGTCACATTATCTTAAGACAGGAAGATGAAGTATTTTTCTATAGAGGAGTGGAAATGGTAGTGTATGGGTAATTTGAGCACAATTTCTGTATATGACTGCAGTCACCATTTTATTTTCATTAAATATTTCCATTATATATGTAGGTAGAGGTGGAGAAGACCCTACCCCAGACAAGGAGTCATGTTAGAAGCAGACCAGTTTGGTGGGAATGAGTAGGGACAGGAGTTTGGGAAGAGCATGCATATATGTTCTTGGGATGCTGGGTGAAGTTTGGGCTGACATTCACTCTCTGAGCAGACTCCAGCTTCCAATCTCCAGGTGGTTTTCCCTTGGTATGCAAGGACTTTGAGATCCCTTTTGAAATTGCCACTTCATGGCATGGGACATTACTCATTGCAAGGTCATAACTCCAGTTTGTTAAGTACAACCAGCATTTCATTTATTTGAATTAGAATAGTTTAGGATATCTCAAATTACATGATATGCAGAGTATTGGAGAATGCAGCATCTTGACTCTGTTGGCAATTCCTCTGTTCTACTGGAAGGTGATGAGTGCACTTTGACTACTGTAAGCATAGGGATAAACATCACATTGGAAAAAGATACACCCAGGATGCCCAGAGTCTCAGAGGGGGAGTGGTGGGGAGGATGCTGGTGGTTCCTGCTGTTACCAGACCACATCTAACACATATGCCAGCAGCACAGAGCCAGCTGGCCACAGATATAGATTGTTAATAATTGTGTTTATTTTCCATTTTTTCTTTTGGTCCTTCCTTGGGCATTGTGTAAAAGAACCTGTATGTAAGAAATAAGTCGCCTTATTCTTTTAAGCCTTTTTTTTTTTTTTACTATATATTATAGCAGTCCTCCCATTTCCATGGGAAATTCTTTCAAGAGTCCCCTCGAATGCCTGAAATCACAGATAGTACCAAACCCTATAAAGTGTTTCTTCCTATACATACATACCTATGATACAGTTTAATTTTATGAATAAGGCATAGTAAAAGATTAACAACAATATGAAAGAGACCAATTATAGCAATATACTGTAATATAAGCTATGTGAATATGGTCCGTTTCTTTACAAATATCTTACCTCTGAAAGTATCTTTTCATTTTTTAAAAATTTTCTTACATCTTTGTTCATTTTTGTGCAATATTTTATTTCTCCCCTCGGGAATAATCCCATAAATCTCCCATCACCACATTACCTATGAACCATCAACACAGTCCCTATGTTCTTTCTCCTGTTTTGACCCTCCCCCATCATGATGTATGTGATAGTTTTGTCTTATTTTTCCTCAGACCTTTTTTCATTTCCCTACATTCCTCCAATAAGTGAAACAATACAATATTTTTCTTTTCCCTTTTGACTTTTTTCCACTGAGCATGAATTCCTTCCAGCTCCATCCATGTTGCTGCAAATGGTATGGGTTTATCTTTTTTGATTGCTAAATAGTATTCTGTTGTGTATATATACCACATCTTCTTGATTCAGTCATCTATTTTTGGGCATTTGGGTTGTTTCCAAATCATAACTATTGTAAACAGTGTTGCAATAGACATAGGAGTGCAGGTTTCCTTTCCAATTAATATTTTTGTGTCCTTAGGTAGACTCCTAGAAGTGGCATTGGTGGGTTATATGGTAGCTCCATCTTTAGTAATATGAACATTCTCCATAATGCTTTTCATAGTGGTTGAACCAGTTTGCATGCCCACCGGCAATGTAAGAGGGTTCTTCTCCACATCCTCACCAGCATTTGTTGTTTCCCAGGTTTTTTAATATGAGCCATTCTCATTGAAGTGAGGTGGTATCTCATTGTGATTTTGGTTTGTATTTCCCTGATTATGAGTCACATTGAGCTATTTTTCATACACTTGTTGGAAATTTGCACTTCCTCTTTGGAAAAGTGTCATTTTAGCTCTTCTGCCCATTTCTTGCCTGGATTATTTTGTTTTTGTTGAGTCAAGTGAGCTCTTTGTAAATCTTGGAAATCTGTCCCTTATCAGTTGTATGCAGTGTGAATATCTTCCCCCATTAGTAGGGTGTTTGTTTTAGTTATTGTCTTTTTTTAGTTTGCAATGGCCTGTTTGCAATAGCCTCTTTAGTTTGCAATAGCTATTTTATCTTTTTTTCCTTCATTTCCTTTCATTTTGAGATGAGTCTTCAAAGACGTTTCTGAGGTTATGTCATGGAGTGTTATGCCTTTTTTTCCTTATAGCTTTTATGGTTTCAGGTATTATATTCAAGTCTTTTTATGCATTTTGAGATGAGTTTTGTATATGTGTGTGTTAGACATCTAGTTTCATTTCTTTTGTGTGTACTGATCCAGTTTTCCTACCACCATTTATTGAAGAAACTATTCTTGTTCCAGTGCATATTATTTGCCCCTTTGTCAAAGATTAGTTGTCCACATATGTATGGCTTTATGTCGGAGACTCTTTGTCACTGATCACGGATTATTGAGGGGCGGAACAGGCAGGGTCTCAAAGGTAGGAGTGGCATCGGTGAATGGAGATTCCTAGAAAAGGGGGAAAAAGAGAAAAAGGGGAACGGGCGCAAGGAAGACACGGGAGTCGGAGTTGGGTGCAAACCTTCCTGTTCTGCTCTTAGCAGAAGTTTATTTTATACATTAGGAACAAGCAGTGGGATGACATCAGCATCTGAACTGGGTTGAGAGATTACAATCATCTTTTTTTCTAAGAATAGTTTGGGGTCGTATTGTCTTTCAACTGAGATTATAACATCTATTAAATTTAGGATAAGTACATAAATTCGTAAAATTTAAGGCTAACATTGTTATATTTACCACAGTGTTAATTGGCTAAAATAAAGTTCCTTTAACCCTTAAATGCTACTTAATGATCTCCATTCTCATTGAGACATCTTAGAGGGTAAAGTCAAGGACTAGGGTGAAGGCTGGGCTGGAGATGTGAAGGGGGATAAGGTGAGGTCGCAGGCCAAGGAGAAGTTGTGAAAGAGGTAAAGTAAAGTTGAAGAAATAGGCTGGAGTTTTCTGATAGATAAATCACTAAGGGAGATAGTAAGTTTCCTCATTTAAAGACTGAGCAATGAAAGCTTAAGTAAGAGAATAGAGAGATAAGATTTGGGTTCTCGCCTGGGCAGTAAAAGAACTTTAATTGTTTTTTTAGCATGTTCTAGGACTATCTTGTCTTACAATATTGATTTGTTATAATTGCTTTTATTAATCAGCCAGTTGTAATATTATTTTTTGCTTTCTAGAGGAATTTTCTGCCTTGGGCAGCGCTTGCTCACCTGAGCTAGGCAGCGCCTTATGACGCTAAGGTAATCCAGTTGCAAGCTGATGGTTGCTTAGAATATTTTGATATTACAAAAAAGGGAGGTCATAACATAAGTTAGCATGGAAATTCTGATTTTTCAGAGCACTTCTGTCTCTCTGGAATATGTCAGTTGATAGAGGTTGCGTAGCTTGTGTCAGCTTTATTTCTGGATTTCTATTCAATTCCATTAGTCTGTATGTCTGTTTTGTTCCAGTACTATACTGTTTTAATTATTATGGCTTATAGTAGAACTTAAAGTCCTGGAGTGTGATACCTCTATTTTCCCTCTTTTTAGACAGAAGAGCTTTGGCTGTTCAAGATCTCTTTGTGTGTGTGATTCCATATGAATTTCATTAATATTTATTCTATTTGTTTGAAGAATTCATTGAGATTTTTATTGGAGTTGCACTGAATCTGTAAATTGTTTTTGGTAGGATTTTGATAATGTTAATTCTTCCAATCCATAAGCAGGGTATATCTTTCCATTTCTTTGTGTCTTCCTCTATTTCTTTCAACAATGTTTTATAGTTCTTTCTGTAGTCCTTTCACTGCTTTTGTTAGGCTTAGTCCTACCCCTGAAAAAACATAGGACCACAATTGTCTATTTCAGGTAACTGAAACTGTGAAAAGTGAAACTGAAGACATGGGGGAACAACTGTATTAATGATTTCATGTAGACCATTACACTAAAATTTATGTTTGTAATGAAGTGGTGTGTATGTATTACACTTAGGGGAAAATGACTAAGGATGCAACAATGATCACTGAAAATATCTGTCCTAATTTCCAATCTAGAAAGCCTGCCAAGAGCCATTCATACTTCCATGCTATGCGGAGCTGCCTAAATGGTGTTCCTGAACATCTCTAACACTACAGTATACGTGGGAATTTCTAATCATGTCCACCCTCCTTTGGAGAAGCAGCATGGGGACATGTGCCCAATGCATAAAAGTTGAAAGCTCAGTGCCATAGCCATCACTTTCTAGTTGGGGGGACCTTGAGTAAGTTACCTCACTTCTCTGGCCTTGGGTTTCTCATCTTTAATTGGGGGTAATTATAATTTCCATAACCACCTTTCAGGATTGTCTGAAAGAGTGTTGCAAATGGTAAGTCACAATGTCAGTAGGAGCTATTATTATTATTTTTATTATTAACCCTAATAACAGCCTTGGAGGCAGGCAGGGCACAAAGTAATTTCAAAAAGGAAAAAGACTCAGCAAGATTGAAGTGAGTCACTTAGTGTCATAAGCTGCCTGAAGGAGGAACACAAGTAGGACCCAGGTCTTCATGTTGTTTTCTCTGTAATAATCAGGGGGAAGATAGCATAGGTTACTTTTTTTTTTTTAAGATCTATTTATTTATTCATACAGAACTGGGGTACAGGCCAGAGATGCGGAGGGTGAGAGGATTCACCAGGGACAGAGTGGGGAGCAGAACAGGCAGATCAACAAAGTACACTGCTGAGGGGAGCAGCGGGCAGGTCAGGAGAGGTCTGCCACGCCATGTGGATCTCCTCGGGGCAGGCGGGGATGGAACTCATGCGGAAGTGGCTTAAGCTTCTTAGTGCAGTGCTTTAACCCGCTGCGCCACCAGGGAGGGGCGCATAGGTTACTTTTAACTGACATTTTATTTCTGATTCATAATTTAAATGCCATCAACAGATATGACGTTTAGATTTTTTTCCCCTTCTAAACCTTGACATAAGACATGGCGAAAAAAAAAAAAAAGACTTGTAGTAATGCACCATGTTTCCTTCCATGGTAGTTTTTACATCAAAATTATGTACAATCATGCTATAAACAGAGATCCTTACAAAACAATGCCCCAAAACAGAAAAACGGACTAGAAGAAGAAAAACAGAAGACACACAAACAAGACTACTAGTACACAATAGTTGTCACTAAATATCATATTATTACTTTTAACTTTGTAAACTTTTTTTAAAGAAATATTTATGAGGCCCCTAGAAATATGTATAAGTACTGTGAGTTAATGGGAGTGCTAACAAGTCTCTCTCTCTCTCTCTCTCCCTCCCTCTTTCTCTTTTTCTCTGGAAGACTTTGGATCCAGTACATGTTACACAATAAAAGATCTGTGATTTATGAAATTCCTCTTTGGCTGACCCACGGGAGGGTAAGTCATTTCTCTTGGCATAATGTCAAGTACTTAGTAGACTCACAGCTACTTATTGAACAAGTTAATTATTCAGTAGTACTTGGTCTCGTTAGCTTTAAAGGCATAAAAAGGCTGTGGACATGAGTTGAAGTCAGAGGCTGAGAACTGGGATGACTACACTCTTCAGGCTTCCATGCTGCTATAAAGGACAGGGTTAAACTAGATCAGAATGTGCCAGTTGGAATCAGTTAATGGTGACTGGTGGAGATGAATTCTGAGGTCTTGGAGAGGCTCCCAGAAGATTAAAAGATAGATTATGTCTACCTGTGGTCTTGCTACAGAGGTCAGAGGCATGTGTGCTGGACATTTGCAATTGTTGAACTGAGTCACCTCTGAGACCTTTTTGCTTATGTCTCTATAGTCAATAAGAGTTTTTGGTTTTGGTAGAAATGATACTGGAATGCTTGCCAGTCTTGGTTCTCTTGGCCAATAAAAGGAGTTTCAAGCGGAGAAATGTAGTTTAACTTGTTGCCAAGATGAAGAGGGCACCAGACTAGTGCTGAACGACCACCTGCTCCATGACAGAGTGCAATTTAGGGAGTAGAAGAAGGGGTAAGCAGGAGTCAGCATGTCTGTCCTTGTTAATGCCAGTTTGCTTTTTCTATCATCTGATGGGTAAACATTCTGGTGTTATCTTTGTAGTTGGAAACATGTTACTGAAACATATCTTCTCTCCATCCTAATCCAAATTTTATCCAACTGTAAATAAAATCTAATTTTAAACCATTTTACCTAATTTTTCATAGGGCAGAATAATCAAGCAAAGTTTTTTTTGGTTTTGTTAAAATGTTCCTTAAGGGCTGAGCATGAGCTCTCAACATCTGGTCTGTGTAGGCCCCAGAGCTCAACTGAGGTTTTCAGGGCCTTTTCTTTGGAGTTTTCCAGTTCTGTTAACAGAGTAAAGCCTGCCCATCTTTCCTGGAGGTCTCTGCAATCCTATGACAAAGTGGAAGCCTCTTCTTGGTTCAGTTCAAATTCAATTCCCAGAACTTTAATAATAGCCATGTTGGGCCCTCCCTGGTGGCACAGCGGGTTAAAGCACGGCACTAAGAAGCTTAAGCCACCTCTGCATGAGTTCAATCCCCACCTTTCCTGACCTGCCCGCTGGTCCCCTCAGCAGTGTACTTCGTTGATCTGCCTGTTCTGCTCCCCACTCTCTCACCCTCCAATCTCTGGTCTTGTACCCCAGTTCTTTATGAATAAATAAATAAATATTTAAAAAATAATAATAGCATGTCATAAAGCGTATTTCCATTTTTTTTTTCAGTCTAAAGAGAGACAATCAATATTCCCTATTGAAAATAAGCTAAGATAGACATACTGCTTTGAGAAGCACAGAAGTCACTACAAGTGTTTCACATTTTTGGGTAAGACAGAAAAGTAAGTGATCAAGTTTGCATGCAGCATTATTAGTATACCCTAGTTTCTTTATTTTCTAGTATATTAGTTAGATCGTACTATCATTCTTTTAGTCTGGGCAACTAACAATAAAACTGTTCATTTTAAAACAGATGCTTCGGCCATCCCTGGTGGTGCAGCGGGTTAAAGTGCAGCACTGCAAGCTAGTGGCCGCGGCGTCAGTGCTGTTTCAATCCCCATCTGCCCCGGAGGTGATCCATATGGCACAGCAGGCCACTCTTGTCTCGCCATCTGCTCCCCTCAGCAGTGCACTGCATGTTCTGCTTCCACTCTGTCTCTGGCGAATCCTCTCACGGCCCCTGCATCTCTGGCCTGTACCCCAGTTCTGTATGCATAAATAAATCTTTAAAAAAATATTCAAATGAGTATGGGACATCAGAATTCCTGTGTCCTTACAATAAGAAGTCATCAGTAAGCCTAAAATATCAGTAATCTTCTGTAAAGTGATCTAGATATTTATAGAATTCCTATTGTTAAACTTAGTAAAATCTTAATAAGATTTGGGGAAACTACATAAGTGACAAAAGGAAGATTCAGTTACCAATTTCAGCTTTAGTTTTTTCTAGAACTGGAATTTCTAGCATTCAGAGATAGTTCCACGAAATAGGTTTCTTGCTAGAGGCATGTCTTGGGCTAAAAGGATAGCATGGGGTGACATTTCTTTATCTCAACACACTTAAACTGCTAAGATCTTTTTGCCCAAAATAATTTTTTATTTTAACTCATTATTTAAGTTAATCTGATTTTTAAGTATTAAGTAAAGATAAATCTCTGTGAGACTAGTAATTGTTAGAGACTCCATTTGTTTAAAGTCTTATTTTTTATTAGTATAATAGCTTATTTTTACATTATTTTGTGCCTTTTCATCTCAGTTGTAATCCCCGTGGAATTCCCATCACCAAATCGTCCGTGTGCCATCACCATAGTCCCGTGCACTCACCCCCCACCACAATTTTTTTTTAAAGATTTATTTATTTATTCATACAGAACTAGGGTACAGGCCAGAGGCTCAGGGGCGGCGAGAGGCTTCACCAGAGACAGAGGGGGGAGCAGAACAGGCAGATCCACGAAGTACACTGCTGAGGGGAGCAGAGGGCGGGCCAGGAGAGGTCTGCCACGCCATGTGGTCACCTCCGGGGCAGGCGGGAATTGAACTCATGCGGAAGCGGCTTTAGATTCTCAGTGCTGTGCTTTAACCCGCTGCGCCACCAGGGAGGGCCCCCCACCACAATTTTTTATCCCATTCCTTACTCCACCCCGGTAAAATGTCTCTGGTAGGTATATAGTTGTTTATTATTATTATTCCCCATCCCCTCCCCTGCTCCTTTATGCTCCTGCTATGAGTGAAACCATCCAGTATTTTTCTTCTTTCTGTTAAAGCCTTATTTTTAAGCCAATCAATCTTTATTGGCATAGACCATGTCAGTTACTTTTATTTGCTGCATATCAAGAGATAAATTTTAATTTAAAACATTTAATCACAAGATAAAAACAGTAATACTAAGCATTATAACTTTAAAGGCACACATGCTTCAAAATTAACAAACTTTGACCTAGCTCTTTTCTTTCACCATCTAAAACACTCTTGTTTCAGTGGAGACTATTATCATTATTTTTTAAATGAAATACCAGTATGTTACACCCTTGTTAATTATTTGGCAGTAAGGATATCTAGCTTCAGGTATGGTTACCACAGCTCTCCCACCACCAAAGCACCTATAGTCTTCTCCCACAAACCACTGTGCTCCTCCTTGTTCTGTTTTCATTCCTAGCTATCCTCTTCCCCTTCTCCTCTTGGTTGGTTCAAATCAATGGTCAGTTTTTAAGGGTTTGCTTTAGTTTGCTTGACCCTTTTTTTGGTTTCTCTATATTCCATGTAAGTGAAACCATCTAATAGCTTTTTCCTGACTTAATTCACTTAGCATAATACTTGCCGCAATACCTGCCGCTTCCATTCATGGTGCTACAAATGGCATAAGTTTATCTTTTTTGATCATCGGGTATTACTCCATTGTGTGTGTGTGGTATTTTAATTTTAATTTTTATATATCTATTTACATTATTGTTCATTTTACAACAATGTTTACTTCCTCTTCCCTGACCCATTATCACCATAGCCCCCCATTCCTCCTCCTAATTCCTCTCTGTCCCCCACCTGCAGTATCTATCTGACTTATAATTTGTCTTTGTTTTGTAATAACAATGCACATTCCCCCACCCCATGTTATTTGGTTCTCTTAAATTCCTCCTATAAGTGAAATTATTCTTTATTTTTCTTTTTCCTTCTGACTTATTTTATGGAGCATAATCCTTTCCAGTCCCATCTGTGTTGCTACAAATGGCATGAATTTATCTTTTTGACTGCTGAATAGTATTCCATTGTGTGTGTGAATATAACACACATACATACATATCTCACATCTTCTTGATCCAGTCATCTAATTTGGGGCATTTGGGTTGTTTCCTGGATTTACCTATTGTAAGTAGTGCTGCAATAAATATAGAGTGCATGTATCCATTCGAATTAATGTCTTTGTGTCCTTTGGGTAGATCCCTAGGAGTGGAATTACTGGGTCATATGGTAGCTTCATTTTTAGTAGTCTGAGGAATCTCCAAACAGCTTCCCATAGTGGTTGGACCAGTTTGCATTCCCACCAGCAATGTAGGAGAGTTCTTTTTTCACCACATCCTTGCCAACTTTTGTTATTGTTAGTTTTTTTGATATGTGCATTCTCACTGGTGTGAGGTGGTATCTCATCTCCCTGATTATGAAGGATGTTAAACATGAACATTTTTTCATGTACCTGTTGGCCATTTACAATTCCTATTTGGAAAATATCTTGTAAGTTCTTCTGCCTTTTTCTTGACTGGGCTGTTTATTTTATTTTTGTTGATTCAAGTGAGCTCTTTGCATAACTGTGCTCATTCCCTTATCTGTTGCATGGAGGGCAAAGATTTTTTTTACTAGTGAGTAGGGTGTCTCTTTGGCTTGTTCTTTGTATAGGTCCTTCACATCTTTTGTTAGGGTAATATCTCTTTTGCTGTGTAGAAGATTTTCAGTTTGATATAGTCCCATGTATTTATTTTTCCTTAATTTTCTTTGCTTTGGGTGAAGTGTCTTTAAAAATATTGTTGAGATGTACATCTTATAGTATTTACCTATATTTTCTTATATATATTTATGGTTTCAGGTATTTTACCAAAATCTTTTATCCATTTTGAGTTGATTTTCGTGCATGTGTGAGGTATTAGTCTAGTTTCAGTCCAGTTTTCTCAGCACCCTTTGTTAAAAAAACTGTCCTTGTTCTATTACATATTCTTTGCTCCTTTGTCAAAGATTAATTGTCCATATAAGTGTGTGTTTATTTCTGGGCTTTCTAGTCAGTTATTGAATTTGTTTGTATATAGGTGTTCATAGTAATCTCTGATTATTCTTTTGCTTTCATCAGAATCTGTTGTGATTCCTCCCTTCATTTATGATTCTATAAATCTGTGTTTTCTCTCATTTTTTTTCTTTGTGAGCCTGGCTAGAGGTTTGTCTACTTTTTTTTTTTACTTTTCAAAGAACAAGCTTCTGATTTTATTTATCTTTTGGATTTTTTTTTTAATTTCTGCTTCATTTATTTCCCCTTTGATTTTATTTCCTTTCTTCTACTGGCTTTAAGGTTTTTGTTGTTCTTTTTCTAGTTCTGTGAAGTGTGAGATTAGGTTGTTTCTTTGATTTCTTTCTTGTTTTTTGATGTGGGACTATATTGCTCTTTATTTTCCTCTTATTACTGCTTTTGCTGCCTCCCAAATATTCTGGAATTTGGTGTCTTCATTGTCATTTAATTCAAAGTATTTCCTAATTACTTCTTTGATTTCCTTGTTAGTCCAGTGGTCTTCCAGAAGAGTGAATTTCTGTCTCCATGAGGTAGATGGGTTCCTTGTTTTCTTTTCCTGATTTATTTCTAGTTTATGACCAGAAAAGATAGTTAGTATGATTTTGATCTTAGTGTATCTGTTGATTTTTGTCTTGTGGCCTAGTATGTGATCAGTTTTGGAGAACAACCATGTATGCTTGAGAAAATGTGCACTTAGAATTTTTGGGTGCAGTGCCCTATAGATGTCTATTAGACCCAGGAGGTCTAGGTTTTTTATTTAGGGCTCTAGTGTCTTTGTTCATTTTTTGTCTCATTGATTGGTCCATTGTTGAAAGTGGGGTGCTGAAATGTCTTACTCTATGTGTATTTTCTTTAATGTCATTTTTTTCAAAGCTGAAAATAATTGTCTAATATATTTTGGTGCTTCCTCACTTGGGGAGTATATGTTGATGAGTGTTATATCTCCCACTAATCATAATGTAGTGACCATACTTGTCTCTTTTTACTTTTTTTCATTTGAAGTGTGTTTCATCTGTATAAGTATAGCTGTTCCTGCTTTATTTTTAGGTCCATTTGCTTGTAGGATTGTTTTCCAATCTTTTCAGTCTATGTTTGTCTTTTGTCATTAGATTGTTTCTTGTAGACAGCAAAAGGTTGGATTTTGTTTTTTTTTAAGATTTATTTGTTTATTCATACAGAACTGGGGTACAGGCCAGAGATGCAAAGGGTGAGAGGCTTCACCAGAGACAGAGTGGGGAGCAGAACAGGCAGATCGACGAAGTACACTGCTGAGAGGAGCAGCGGGCAGGTCAGGAGAGGTCTGCCTCGCCATGTGGATCTCTTCCGGGGCAGGCAGGAATCGAACTCATGGGGAAGTGGTTTAAGCTTCTTAGTGCTGTGCTTTAACCCGCTGTGCCACCAGGGAGGCCCTACTTTGTGTCTTTTTATTGCTGAGTTAGACCATTTACATTTAGAGTTAGTATTGATACGTTGGCTTCTGTGTTTGCCATTTTGTTTCTTTCTGTGGATTTATTCCTTGCCTTAATCTGCTCTATTTATTCATTCAGCTGTTTGTTCTAGCATCAGAGCTTCATGTTGTATTTTTTGGAGTGGATTTTAGTCATAATGAATTTCTTGAGTTTTTGTTTGTCTGGGAATGTCCTTATTCTTTCTTCATAGAGGAAGGAGATCTTTGCAGGGTAAAGTATTCTTGGTTGACATTTGTTGTTGAATATATCCCTACACTATGTTCTTGCTTTTAGTATTTCTTCAGAGAAATCTGATGTCAGTCTGATTGTTTTTCCTTTGTATGTTATCTGCTTCTTCCCTCTTATCAGCTTCATTATTTTTTCTTTGTCTTGGACTCTTGAGAGCTTTACTATTATGTGTCTTGCTGTATTTTTCCTTTCATCATAAAAGTTAGGTGTTCTTCTTGCTTCTTATATGTCTATTTTCATCTCCTTCTTCATGGTTGGGAAGTTCTCTTCGATTATCTCCTCAAATATTTTCTCAGTCTCTATATTTCCCTCTATATTTCCTTCTAGGTATTCCTATAATTTGTATATTTCCTTTCCCCATGGTGTCAGATATTTCTTGCATTGTTTGCTCTTCCTTCCTCCCCCACACACTTCTCTTTTCTTTCCTGTTTTGGTTCTTTTTATTTCTGTATCTTTGAGAGTACTGATGCATTCTTCCATCTCATCTATTCTGCTTTCCCAGAGTTCTTTAGCTCCTCCATTGATCCTTTAATTTCTTGCATTTCTTTCATTCCCCTCTTTAGGGATTCTGTTTCATTCTTTTGATCATTAATTATTTTCTTCATATATTTCTTTTCCTTTATGACTTCTTTCACTATTTTGATCATGGTAGTTTTAAATTCCTTCCTCTGATATGTTGTGGAGATCTGCATGTCATTGTTGTTTTGTTTGGCAGTTGGTTTTCCTTTTGTGGTGAGTGTTTCTTGGAGCTTGTTTGGTTGTTTGATTTTCTCCGTCTCCCTGTGGTTTTCCTTCTAATTTGTGCTATGTGTTGTGACACTGTAGCACTGGTATTCCTGGACACCTCCACTGGGTTCTCCTCTTGGTTTCCCAGGAACTGGTGGTCAGGCCAGTTGTGCCAAACCTCCACAAGAGTATTGAGGTTGTGGCTGACACTTGAGATTCACTCGCTCTGTATTTACTCAGAAGGGGCTCATGAGGTCCCTATCTCTTTTTTTGGAGTAGTCCTTTTCTCAGATCAAGGGAAACTTGGGGATCCTTATTTCTAACAATAGTTGACTTTGTTCTAGGCACTATGTGATGCCAGTGAACTCTTCTTGTAAGCTTTCAGAATTCTGCCTTTCCCATTGTTTCTCCAAGAAACAGTTGGGGTGGGAGGGGAGTGTCAGCACCAGAGCTCACGGTCAGTGCTGTGTCAGTGTTGAAGCAGTGGCCGGTATTTAAAGTCATAACATTGGTATGTTCCCAAGATACAGTCTTGCTGCCACTCTGGGTACAGAACTCCTCTCTCAAACTCTATGCCACACACCCAAAATGGCATTTTCCTGACACTGGCAGCACACACATTTCAGTTCACCTTTGTTAGGGAATTTACCTTTTCACTACTCCCTAAAGGCTTCAGGGACCCTAGCACATAGCTTTTCTAAACATTAATGGCATTGGAGCACACTGGCCTGAGCTGCTGTCTACCTGGACAGTGATGGGTAGATCCAAATCCCAAATCGGGGACTGGGCCTACTGTGCAGACCTTTCTGCTAGTCTCTATTGGGAGGTTTACCTTGTCTCCACTCCCCAGGGGCTTTCTGGCCTCCCTGGAAGTGCTCCCTCCTCTGGGCTGTAATTACCCATGTCATCTACAGCAGCTGGTGGTCTTCTCAGAGAGCCTGAAGGCTCATGGGGGCAGGGCCTGGCTTTGTGCACTTTTCTACTGGCCTCTAAGGGGAGGCTTATCTTTTCTCTACTCCCTAGAAGCTTCCTGGGTTTCCTGCACCCAGCTTTTCCAAACAATAATGGCATCTGGAGCACACTGACCAGCACTCATGGTCTGCCTGGGCTATCCCTTTTCAATCTTTGAGTTCACTGATTCAACCTTCCATTTGATCTACTTTACTTCCTTTTCTTTCTCCAGATTTTGTCTCCTCCACTGATCATGATCATTCTACATTCTGCAATTACATAATTTTTTGTTTGGATCTTTTTTTGTTTGTTGATTATGTTTCTTATAGCATTCACTTGCTTTTCTGAGTTTTCTTGTAACTTGAATTGTTTTTCTGAGTTTTCTTTGTATTGTTCCAATTCTTTGATTGTCTTAGTTACAGTAATTTTGATTTCAGTATCTCGTTAAAAAAAATCTTCCACATCTTTGTGGTTGGGTTGTGGATACTTGTGGTATTTTCTCCTAAGTACTAACTTGTTCATTTGTATTTTTCTCCCCATTGTTTAATTTGTGTTTGCTATGCTATATGTATTGTTTTGTCATGCTTTACTTGCCTTTTCCACTGGTCTATTCTTTTATATGGTGGTGGGAACAGCAGTTGGGATATTATGGAGTGTCTGGTGTTTATGGGAGCCTCTGGCAGCTGTTCCAGGCTTTAGTCTGATTGACAAAGTAGCTAGTCCAGATGAAGGTGGTCTGGGAATACAGCTCACCTCAGCTCACTTCAGAGCTGGTTTCTGATCCATTGGGTAGCACAGCTTTGGTCAGGTGTGGGACTGGGACTTAGCATGTCATTATCCCACAAATTAGAGCTCAAGAGTGAAAAATAAGAAGTGTTTCAAACACGCTGACAAAGCTGACCAAGCCTGATACCAGAGGCTTGATTAAAGAGTATGAGCAGGAGAAGAGGTCAGGGAATTTAGAAGAGGTAGAAGGATTCCTTGAAACAGAGAAGAAACCTCTTCAGCTTATACCACATCCAATTCTTTTTTATAACAACTGGGTGATACCGAATTATTTGTCTGAATGAATTCACAAAAATACCAATTTCTAAATTATCCACAAAAAGAATGCAGATAGGGGCCCTCCCTGGTGGCGCAGCAGGTTAAAGCATAGCACGAAGAAGCTAAAGCCACTTCAGCATGAGATGGATCCCTGTCCCGGAGGTAACCCATGTGGTGTAGCAGACCTCTCCTCATCTGCCCACTACTTCTCTCAGCAGAGTACTTCATTAACCTGCCTGTTCTGCTTCCCACTCTGTCTATGGTGAATCCTTTCACCGTCCTTGCACCTGTGGCCTGTACCCGAGTTCTGGGTGTATAAATAAATAAATCTTAAAAAAAAAAAAGAATGCAGATACTCGCTTGAATTCCTCTCACAGGCCACGTATCACAAAGGTGGATTCCACAACATGGAAAAAAAAATTAAGGTGTAGGGAACAGAAAGTAAGTTGACACTTAAGCCAGGCTCACTGCTGTCACTGGTTCAACCCAGCCCATCAAGGTATCTAGTCAGTGTCCTAGAATAGTTGTCCCAGAATATCCTAGCACTATTGCCAAAGTACTGAAACTGAAACTGGGCTTCGGGGTAAGATTTCAGGAATGGGCAGATAAAAGGGACACAGGCATGAGGAAGCCAATTTGGGAGAGAAGAATATAGTCTGGCTCAGGTGTTAGAAAATCAATTATGTGTCAGTGGACCTGGGGTTCTAATAGGGCAATGGGAGAAATAGCCACTGCTTAGATACAGGTTTGTATCTGTAGTCAACCACTCAGTTAGTAGTTTGCCAAGGGGCATTCAGATGGAATAGAGATGGTGCCTCTTATATTATAAAAAACTAAGTCCATGAATTCCTGAAACAAGTGAGAAACTTCAAATACCAACTAGCAAATGAGAAATAGTTTTCCAATTGCTCCTCAACCAAGCTTCACACATGAGCACTGCCCCAAATTTGATACAAACTCCCTGTCTGCCTCCCAAATGCATGAAGGAGAGGGCTGGGGAACTTACCCAAATGCCAGGGGACTGTGGCTTACCATTCCAGTTTCCATTTCCTCAAGAATGAATCCATGAGACAGACAAAAAGGCTGTGTCTCTCCCAAGGGGGAGACAGGAGGTCACCTGGAGGAAACAAAACTGGCTGCTGCTGAGACTATCCCCTATCCTCCTTGGAAAATGGCTCCCTTCCTCAGCAGGTAGGGGCAGGATACCACCTGAGATGCCCCAGGCCCCCACTCTGGCAGTGTTGGGTAAGTCCTGGTGTGCTGCAGCAGCCAGCTGCTCCATCCATCCCAAGTCAGGGTTGGGATGGGAAAAACTGAGTGGTGCCCACCTCCTAGCTCAATATGCCACTTTTGATACCAGAATGCCAGTTAGTCTCAGTTACTCTGCCCAGTAAAAGGAAACAGAGTTTGAGGAGAAGGAAAGTAGGTTATCTTGACTGGTATATGAAAGACTACCATCCTGCTCCTTGGCAGAGGACAGGAGTATTTATGCAGAGTAACAAGGGAGGAGAGGGGAGTGGGGAATGGACAAGGATCAGCACGTCTGTCTCTATTCTCTGTATTCTGGTTGATGTCAGTTTGCTTTTGCCATCATCAGAAGCTCAAACATTCTGATGCTATCATTATAGTAAGGTTCTTTGCCTTTGGAATACATAAAACAGGGTTTATTAAACTTAGAGGGAAAAGAAAGAAAATGGGAGAGCTTATTCGCTGAATAGAGAAAAACATATACTTTGTTGGTGCATCAGAAATACTTTAATCAGGTAGCTCTGCATAAATTATGTGTTTTTTTTTTAAAGATTTATTTATTGTGCATACAGAACTGGGGTACAGGCCAGAGGCTCAGGGGCGGTGAGAGGCTTCACCAGAGACAGAGTGGGGAACAGAACAGGCAGATTGATGAAGTACACTGCTGAGGGGAGCAGCGGGCGGGTCAGGAGAGGTCTGCCATGCCATGTGGTCACCTCCGGGGCAGGCAGGAATCGAACTCATGCGGAAGCGGCTTTAGATTCTCAGTGCTGTGCTTTATCCACTGCGCTACCAGGGAAGGCCCTAAAGTATGTGTTTTAATGCCATAAATATTCACTCATATTGTTTTGGGATGCAAGAAATAAAAAATTAGAAAACCCTGGGTTGAGATATAATGAACATTAGCCTACTGGTTAAGAATATTCTCTGGAGGTTCTCCTAGCTTCTCTAGGAAATAAAGGTAGTGCATAATTAAGTACAATATTGTTTCTCGCATTAGAACGAAGACTTGAGACCAAAAGGTAGAATTATCTGCTATGGTCATTGTAGGTCTAGGTATATATTTATGTTTCTTAACTCGCTTTCTTAATAAAACGAGTCCCAGCATAAATGCAAGCCCCACCCCCAGTACCTGACCATTTTCATCTCATTACTCTCCCTATGGGCCATTCTTCTTGGCTGTGGTGATGTATATGCTGTTGCTCTCACGAAACTCCTTATTTGTTCCCTATTGCTACCCATATTCTTCACTTGGTCAAACCCATTTCTGCTCAGGAGAACTGGTGGATCAAACCAAAAAACCTACTCACTTTGTTCTGTTCTTGCCTCAACTTTGCAGAATGCACCCATTAAGTATTCTAATAAACATTCATTAGCCTTTTAAATGCTATGGTTCCTGGGGAGTGACTTGCCACTAAGAACCACATTTTAGAACATGTAAACATTATAAGCAGTTTTGTTACATGACAGAAGAAATGTAGACCTTGAGTTAGAGCTGAATATCAGCCTTAGTTTTTTTTATTTATTAATAATATGACTTGGTTTCCCCATGAGTAAAATGGCGATATTAAGGGTGACTATGGGACAAGCAGGATGGAATTTTATAAAATACCACTTATAATGCCTGTACATTTCAGACATTTAATAAATGCTATTTTTCTCCTCCGTTAAAAAAAGAGAAAATCATGTCATGAAATAATATCTTTAAAATGTCACACATCAAAATTCCCCAAGTTAAAAGTACTTGGATCACTCATAATTGTGTGTATATCATTGGGTAGCAATTTAAATTGCAGTGGTGTGAAACAGACCCTAGAGCCCCCTGGTGCTGACCAAACCAGGGCAAAAGGGACTCTGTTAAAGAGGAAAACCCATACTAAATAAATAAATATGGTGATCAAGAGGGAAATTATGTAGGCTAGGAGAAGTACTAGAAATTCTTTTACTTGCTTAAATGCTCCATGTAGATACAAGAAGTGGAAAGTAGAAGTGTTGTATCTGGGAATAAGAGGACAGAATGGAGCCTTGAGTTGAGGCAGCCATTTGAGAAAAGGGCAATTCTGAAGTGTCAGATTGCCCTTCTGATGCCAACCTGTCTATCCTGGTGTATGAGGAAGTTCATCCATTCTAGAAGTAGTGTGATTGACCTAGAGTACAAGGGGCAAACATGTCACCCCAAGTTCTGCTGCGGGCAGAGGTCATAGACTACTAGTATGGGACTGTTGGTCAAGCTCCTAAGAGGATAACAGGGGAAGAGACTTAGTCCAGTCTGTACCCCCGAATCATAGACTTCTAGTCTTTCTGTGCAGTTTCCTTATTTATAACAGAAATATAATAAATGAACTTTGCATGAGGCTTCCAAGGATTCCCCCCCCCATTAGGATTGACCTAATGACCACACCATTTGTGGAGGAAATAGGACAGGAGCATCCTATGTGTCTCTGCTACCTGCCTTTGCTCTCATTTCTGCAGGGTCTTCCTAGTTTCCTAACCCATTTTTGAAAGTAAAGAAACAGACTTAGTCCTCATTTCATGTGCTCTGCCTAGAATGGGAGCTCAATAAAAGCTAACTTCTTTAAAAAGATTTATTTATTTATGCCCATAAGAACTGGGGTACAGGCCAGAGGTGCAGGGGTGACAGGATTCACCAGAGACAGGGGAGCAGGATCTACTGAAAAATACTGCTGAGGGGAGCAGCAGGGAGCCGAGAGCTGTCTGCCGCGCCATGTGGGTCGGCTCCCTGGATGGTCAGGGATCCAGCTCATGCTGCAGTGGCTTCAGATAGCTTCATAGTGCTGTGCTTTAACCTGTTGTGCCACCAGGGAGGGCCCAGTAAAACTAACTTCCTAGCCAAAAGAAATGAAGCTCCATAGACAAGTAAATAAAATCACTTCTTTGCTCAAGAAAGGTGGTGGAGTCTCTCAGAATGACGGCAGAGTGAAAATGGTGAGCTCCTTTCCTTTGCATATTCACAACTGGGCTGCGGCAGACAAAAGCAAAAACCACAAAGATTCACAACTGGGCTGCGGCAGACAAAAGCAAAAACCACAAAAGAAAAATGGATGACCACAGCACACACTAGAAGAAACAGTCTCATAGAAATGGGAAATAATTTTCAGTGAACTGTGCTTACAGTATAGTGCCACCTATGGGAGGGGTGACACTGCACACTCTCCTACAGTTGCTAATTCTGAGGCACACATCACGATTAAGGACCCTTGAGAGATGGCACTGCATGGACAAGGGAAAACACAGAATGGGAGCCCAGGACAAGATGTGCATAGTCAGAAAACTACCAGAGCAAGAGTGATGAGCGAGGATCATTGAGGAACATGAGACACTCAGTATAGAACAGCTGCAGCAGACACTGGTCAGACCACCCATGTCTCCTCCTAGTAGAAGCTCCCACTTAAAACCATGCTGGGATATTCAAAACACCTGCCACTCTACACCAGGGCTACAAATGAACACTTGCATAAACCAGACTTAGGCACCTGTTAACGGCAGTAGTAAATGCCATAGGATAAAGTTCTGTGCTGAAGAAGAAAGGAGAACAACTCCCAGCCTGTGAGCCAGTATTAATTATGATCTGTGTCCAGCACTGTGTCTACTGCTTAAAAATAACCTAGAGATTGAATCTGACAGAATAGGAAACAGAGACTGAGCAGCTGATATAGGGAAGGGAATTACCATAGACCCCCACCATACAACTCCTCTCACCAAAGCATGGTTGAAAGTCTGAGTATTGACACTGATACTTTGGTACACCTCACTTCTTTTTACCCGTGACTTTGATGATACTAATTCTCTGTTTACTTCAACAGATGCAAAGGCAACAGTCTGAAAGTGTATTCCTAGTACAGCCCCTTAAAAACTAAAAATGAAGAGACAGCAGCAGAGATTCTGTAGCAAAGTAAGAAGCAAGGGGAGTCTCAATCCAGCAGAAATATGGTCCATGACTGGAGAGGAGTTCCAGGTAACAGTTATAACAACCTTATGAACTAAAACCAAACAAACAAAAACCCGATGAAGCATACAGAGCAACAACAGAAGAAAGACAGAGAAGATGAGGCAGTAACAGTTAGAAGTAATGATTCTGGGAAATACGATAGCTGAATAAAAAACAGAATAAAATATTTTATTGGGGTGGGGGGTGGGATTGGAACTGGGGTGGAAAGAGTGCACTGGACTGTGGTGATGGCACAGGGGTAAATTGGTGATGGGAGGCCCATGGGGATTACCACTGAGATGGAAAAATGCACAAAATGAAGAATGATGTAAAAAAAATAAATAAAATGTTTATGACGTGAAAAAATAAAAAATATATTAAAAAAAAAAAAGATAACCTCTCCTGAGGTGACATTTGGTTCTGAAGCAGCCAGGTGGGCATTGGGCGAGACAATTCTAGAGAGAGGGAATCTGGGGCACAAAGGCCCTACTCTGTAGCGTGCCTGATATTGAGCAATAGTCAGGAAAACATGAAAGACAAGGAAGGGGGAGATGAAATAGGGGAAGGGCAAGGTCAGGTCACACAGCAGCTCCGCGGTCATAGTGAAGACTTTCGTGAGGCATGGAAGCACTTTCACCACAGAAGTGCCCTGATCTTACTTTCTTTAAAACAGTCACTCTTCAGGGGAGAGAAGGCAGACTGGCATTTGACTGGAAGAACACTCCAGAGAAAACAAAAATAGAAGACTGAGAAGGTTTCACTTTTTTTGTGCATATGGGTGAGTAGACTGCTTCAAGAACAATTATAAAAGTAGTATTATAGTCATTCAGGCCCTCCCTGGTGGCACAGGGGGTTAAAGAACAGCACAGAGAACCTATCAACAGCTTTTTTAGCAGGAGTTCTGATCCCTGGTCAGGGAGGGGACCACATGGCACTTCAGGTCTCTCCTGTCTCACCTTCTGCTCCCCTCAGCAGTGTATGTACTTTATCAGTCTGCCTGTTCCACTCACTTCTCTGTCTCTGGTGAATCCTCTCACTGTCGAACACCTCTGG
>NW_004567111.1:57548011-57593548 GCF_000260355.1 Condylura cristata | reverse complement strand
AACTAAAAAAAGAAGGAAAAAATAAAAGCCAGTTGAAAGAAATTAAACATTGTGTAGGAATATATGAAATAAAAAATAAAAAGATAGTAAAAAATTACAAAAGATATTGAAGAAATATGTAGGATCATAAGAACCTGTAAACACTGTGAATAATATAGAAATAGAACCACACACTTCATAATCTAGAAAAGACCACATATTATAAACCAATAGCCAATACATTACTTAATGGTTAAAAACTGAAGGCTTTCCTTTCAAGATTAGGGGCAGGAAAAGATGTCCATAGTCACCACTTCTTTTTAATTAGTCTTAGAGGTATTGACTAAAGTATCAGACAAAAACTGTAATCAAAGGAAACACAAGTCAGAAAAGAAGGGAAATATTGTTAGTCACAGAAAATAGCTATTATATATAGAAAATACTAAATATGCCACCAAGATTTATTACAAACCTAAATGAATTCAGAGGTAGAGTACAACAATCAACAATACAAATCCCCACTGCTTTTAAATATACAACAACAAATATGAAGCGCAAGTAATCAGGACAATAACTCCACTTATAATTGTTTCAAAAATCATTAAGTACCTTGGAATTATCCCAACTAAGAATGTAAAGGTCCTATAGATTAGAGTTACAAGTAGTTATTGAATGGCTATTGACACAAGGAGATGGAAGGGTATCTTGTGTTCATGAGTGGGAGAATCAGTGTAATCAAAAGGATTATATAGCCTAAAATGATATATAAACTTAATACAAACCCAGCAAAATACCAACAATATTTTTCAAAGAAACTGACCTAAAGCAACTATAATTTATTTGGAACCACAAAAGTTCTAGAATTGCAAAAAGCAATCCTGAGGGGAAAAAAGAGAGAAACAGAGGCATCATGTTACCTGATTTCGAACTTCACTCTAAAGTAACAGTACTAAAACCAATATGCTACTGGCACAAAAATAGATACATGGCTCAGTGTAATAGAATAACATAACCACATACCGAATAGAATAGAATAGAATAGAATAGAATAGAATAGAATAGAATAGAATAGAATAGAATAGAATAGAATAGAATAGAATAGAATAGAATAACCACCAACCTGTCCTAACCTAATCTATGAGAAAGCAGCCATATAATGTGGAAAGGAAAGTCTCTTCAATAAATAGTGCTGGGAAAGTTGGAAAGCTGCATAAAAGAATGTAATTGTGAAGAAGCTAACTTCACACACAAAACTCAATTTAAAATGGCTTGAAGATTTATATAAAAGACCTATAATAGTAAAATATATAGAAGAAAACATTGGCCATATGTCCATGCCATCAAAGACAAAGATGTTTTTGGAGACTCAATCCTTAATAACAAGTGAAATATAAACAAAGGTAAACAATAAACAATTGGGATTACCTCAAGTTAAAAAGTCTTACACAGCAGAAACAAGCAAAAAACAAAAAATCAAGAATATTAAAAGGACACTCTATTGAATGGGAGAAACTATTCACACAATATGACAGAGATGAGCTATATCCAAAATATTTAAAACACACAATTCAACAATTAAAAAAACCCTAGCTAATATATAGGCAGCAGATATGAATACATAACTTACCAAAGAGGATATCCAGAAAGTCAACGGACATATGAAAAATGTTCAACATCATATCTAATAAGAGAGATGCAGGTTAAAGCCACAATGAAATACCATCTGAGAAAACCATAAAGAAATACATAAATGAAGATGGCACATACTGAAAAAGACAAATGATGAAAAGGATGTGGAGAAAAAGGAATTCTATTAACACTGTTTGGAATGTAAAGTGATGAAATCATTATGGGAAGCAATCTGCTTTTTACCTTAAAAAATGGAAACTGGAGGACCTTCCCTGGTGGTGCAACATGTTAAAGCACAGCACTAAGAAGCTAAAGCCACTTCAGCATGAGTTCGATCCCTGCCCCAGATGTGATCCACATAGTGCAGCAGACCTCTCCTAACTCTCCTACTGCTCCCCTCAGCAGTGTACTTCATCAGTCTGCCTGTTGTGCTCCCCACTCTGTCGTTGGTGAATCCTTTCACTGCCCCTGTACCTCTGGCCTGTATGCATAAATAAATATTTACAAAAAGAAAAAAGGGGCCCACTGGTACAACAGGTTAGGATACAGCACTGCAGGCTGGCTGCTGCCGCTTCAGTGTGTAAGTGCCAACCCTGGCCTGGGAGGTGACCACATTGTGTGGCAGACCTCTCCTGACCCGCCCACTGCTCCCCTCAGCAGTGCATTTCAGTGATTTGCCTGTTCTGCTCCCCACTCTGTCTCTGGTGAAGCCTCTCACCGCCCTCGTGCCTCTGGCTTGTACCCCACTTCTGTATGAATTAATAAATACATTTTAAAAGAAAAAAGGAAACTGGAAATACCCAGTAATCTCACTCTTGACCATTTATTGAAGAATATGAAACCATCAATCCAAAAACTTTTATGTCTTACGGTGTTAATAGCAGCATTCATTATTTACAAAACTAGAACGTGGAAGAAACTTAAGTGTCCATTAAATGGATCAAGAAGATGTGGTATATTCATGTTATGGAATACTATTCAGCCATAAAGAAAGGTGAAAGGTGACTATTTTCAGTAAAATAGAAAGAGTTTGAAAAAGTTATGTGCAGTAAAGCAAGTCAGAAGTATAAAAACAAATTCTGGACATTTATACAGCAGATAATTTGATAAAGTATAATGCTTACAAAAGCTAGTGGACATTAATAAACACAATGAGGGCTCTGAGATTAAGAGGGAGAGGGGAAGGAAAGGGGCAAGAGGATATAAAAGATGGGGGGTGAGGTTGGGCGGGGAGAGTGAGGGGGGAGTGGGGAGACAGGGAAGGCTGCCATGAGCAGTCGTGTTACAGGAAGAGGCTTCCTCAACTTGAAAGTGGAAATAGACTGGTGTTCTTTGGAGAACAATAGAACAACATGACAAGAGCTGTGGCATCTTCCTGCTTTTTGATTAAGTGCTTTCACAATTTAATTCTAAGAATTTTTGCCAGAATTTAGAGAGAGCTCAACGCAGCAGCACTGGTTTCTAGTGTACATCAAGTCTCATTGGAGGGGCTCTGTGCCTGGAATTCCCACATAGGTCTGAGAGAGCAAAGGTCCCTGATGACCTGGTCTTGCATAGGACTCAGAGAGAGATGATTCACAGTGACACCAGATGTACTCCTGGGGCCCTGGTCAGGCAGAGTGGGGTAGGTGGGGCTGAGGAGGTGGTGGGACAAGGGAAGAAGAGTGGGAAGGTGAAGTTGGAGGGACCGAGGGAGCAACCGAGGAATAGATTGCCCTACCCACCCCATGCCTTGACAACAAATAAAGTGTAACTTGGCTCTAAATGACAGAGCAATAATTAGCCTATGGAATGGAAACTCAAAGTAGAAATACAGTAAGAAAATGCAAGTCACATTTCTTGTGTTCCTGAGTTCTGAGCTGCAATATGTATTCACTACACTTGTCATAAAACAGTATGGGGGAGGGGAAAACCTTTAGGATATAACACGATATTGAATAAATTATACAAACAACATACATCTGCATGTCTAGAAAAGAGGTTGAAAGAAAAGCCCTTTTTTCACCCAACATATGTTTATGTTCCAAGTCCAGAATGTTTTTATCAATGGTTTTCAATGGTAGCAAGACTATGTGAAATTTTATCACATTCTTGACATTTAATTTTCTCTAAATAAAAAAATTTTGTCCTTAACATATATTGTTTATATAGGCTTAGATAATTAAAATTAGTATTAATCTTTTCAACTATATGTTGCTGATTTCTTAGGCCCCCTATGAATGTGCGTTTGAGAGAATATATCCTATTTTCTCAAATGTTTTCACAAAGAAAGCTTATGTAAGATAAGCCCAAATGCTAGAGGTTCTGCCCCATCCTAAACCTCTAATCAATATTTTTTTTCTTTTTTAAAGATTTATTTATTTATTTATACAGAATTGGGGTACAGGTCAGAGATGCATAGGGTGAGAGGATTATTAGAGACAGAGTGGGGAGCAGAACAGGCAGATCGACGAAGTACACTGAGGGGAGCAGCAGGCGGGTCAGGAGAGGTCTGCCTTGCCATGTGGTCACCTCCGGGGCAGGCGGGAATCGAACTCATGCGGAAGTGGCTTTAGCTTCTCAGTGCTGTGCTTTAACCCGCTGCACCACCAGGGAGGGCCAAGATTTTTTTTTAGCAAATATTGGAGTATTGGGGTTAATAGGTGTCAGAAGTAATACATACATTATTTCAGACACACTTACTGGTGAGGATGATGCGTGATCACCTAATTCTATAGCAATATAAGATAAACATAGTTTAGTGTCAGACCCTTGAGTGAAATATGTTTTCATGAATAAGATCACTTGACCTTACTTTGCATTGTCAATAAGCCTTAGTTTTCTCACTGGTAACCAGATAATAATGTATGACTTATAAGGAAAAAATAATGTGGATTACAATACAAATTATTTACTATTTGTTCTGCAGCTTTTATTTAAAATCCTCACTAAGAGTATATTATTCATGTTTCCATAGCCTAAACCCTGGAAGTATTGCGAGTCTAGAGGGTGCAAATATTTACATCATAATTTGTACTTGCTGAGTAGGTAAAAGCATTGGAAATGGTAGAACCAGGCCTTTCTGAAGCCCTCTTCTGGCACAGGTCTGCCTGGGGGCACTGCATGGGTGGCAATGAAAATGCTAAGAACTAGAACCTTCTCTTTTGCTCTGAGGCAGAACCCCTCTTACTTAAACCTTGTGGGAGCTTCAGCTTTTGGGACCTTGGTTTTCATGGATGCTGTCATGTGGGACTTGAGGGCAGGGACCCCTGAACAAGTCAGCAGGTGGTCCTCTGGCCACCCTGCTTAAGGGCTTAAAGGGCTCAACAATGAAGAGGTACAGTGATGAGGGGGAGATGTGAGTGCACGCTGCGTGAGGCATCAGCGGGGTGAGGAATGGGAATAGAAAGCAAATCTGATTTAACAGGACAGAGTCAAGACTCAGCCACATTCATGCACATGATATGCATTGTGACAGGGAGCAGATGGACATCAGGAGGCATCTAACCCTGGCAAAGGAGGTGGGCAAGGCAGAGGCAGCTAGAATAAGGGGGTGGGGGGATCAAGGATGTTATCAGAGTACAGCAGTGAGCAGTGGGGACAGTGCAGCCCAAGGACAGCTGGTGTCCCCGGGGAGGCGACCATCACTTGTGCTCCCATCACAGTCCACCCACACAAGATACACCAGCTTCTTCGAAAAAGCTTGTCTTGTTCTTTTCTTTTCCCTAGACATTTTACTAATCACAATGGAATTAAACTGTATTTTTTACTTTTCTGCATACAATTCTGACACATTTCTGAAGCCCCACCAGTGGACTCACAGTGACTTATTCTTCACCTGCATCTAGTCTTGTAGGCTGTTTTTCTCCTTTGGGAGAAAAAAACTTTCTACAAGTGTTGTTAGCTATTAGAGGGTGGACTTTTATCCTCTATATGCTCAAAACAAACAAACAAAAAAAGATTCTCAAATAACACAGTCTACATGCAGATGGCACAAGTCTTCATTGACAAGCCACAAATTCTTGGGCACATTAAATGGGCAGGTGGGTGGTGCCATACCCAAAGTCACACTGATGGCCTCTTCCTTCACCGCTGTTCCTTGGCCGTAACAGCCTGCTCTGCCTGGGGCTGGACTTTCAGGTGGATTCACTGTGTGCTGAGAAGTAACTTTGGCTTTTGTATTTGACAAACAATTTGCTAGAATTATTTTCCAAATCATGAGTCAGTAATTCTAGTTATAATAATTACCAATATTTAATTGTTCCTAAATTTCCTATTCTGGCCCATCACTCTAACAATTTCTATGTGAACAATATATGTTTTATTATTAGCACTATATGTGATAGAAATATTATTCTTCACTGAAGTTTTGACTCAAATATTCTCATTTTTCTCATACAAATGGAATTTGAATCTACAATCTCATTCCAAAGCATCCTTTTGGGATATTGATTGTGATTAGATTAAAAATATATAGTTTAATTTGCAGTGTTTATATTTTTGCAAAATTAATTTTTTTTTTCATCTAGGAACAAGTAAGATATGTCTCCCTTTATTCAACTCTTCTTAAGGTGGGTCAAGATAAGCTTGACATTTACAACCTAGTAATATGACTCCAATTAAAAAATGATTTTAATAAAACATAATGGGTATTGACAGGGGAATTGTTAAAATATCCATAAGATTCTGCAGATCCTCAAATGACTTATAGAACCACAAATACTCATTCAGCATGCTCACATGTGCACATGCTCACTCACTCAATCACAGTATTCTGCTGTTGTGTGGTGCTTGGCCTACTTCCTTTCTTTGGAATGTCGCCCTTCACTCCCCAATTCCTTCCTGCCCCTGTGCTGTCTATAGGGTGATTTATTGTCCTTTAAAAACCTATGAATTTCATCACTAGTGATCCCCCCTTTTTTTGCCCCCGTTCATCACCCTGTCTCAATTGTGTTTCTGCATGTGTCTCTGTTTCCACCACGAGTACACTTTGGATCCCAGGCACATCCCCTCATGTCCTGAGCCCACTGCAGTGAGTGTCTGGGTGATGCCCTATGTTTGGCATAGCCCTGAAGCCTTTGTATTTGTCGTCCTGTGCTGGAGACTTTAGAAGATTCTTTGAAGGAGGCTACCATCAAGATGTTTTTTTCTGGCTTTCCCATCTATCCTCTACTAGTGAAAGCCTTACCTTACTTAGCTTGTGGGTCAGCAGATACATTACTTCCAAGGCCATGCTATCTTTGGCAGAGTGTGGAAATGTCAAGAAACCTGGGTAGAGAATTGGGGAGTGAGCCTATGTCAAAGGCACAATGACGGAAGGGCTCTCTCTAGAGCAGATATATTTCAAAAACACTCTAGCCGCAGGCACTCCACTCTCTGCTTTACTTTCAAAACTGCTCCCTTAGCAAAACTTTGCTTAAAACAAGAAGAGTATAAAGAAATTGGCTCGACTTTCCTTCAGTTAAACCCCTTCTCTACAGGTGCACAGCAAGGGTCCTTTCTTCCCAATGGGACACACGCAGATTTTAGTGAGAAAGACACATGCTTTGGGCCCATCCAAATATTAGCTATGGACACTTCCCTACTTTGAAAATATGAGACACTCTGGGCACACAGTCCTGCCTTCCAGTGAACACAATTGCTTTTGTTTTTCTTTTTCCAGTGGAGTGAAGCTTTATACGCACCCAAGATTGGAAGGTCAGGAATTAGGTCTGCTGATCTTTGGGCACTGTCTGTTTTCATTTGAACATCTTTGCTGTGCCTTCAATAGCACAAAGTCAGAGGCACAAGAGAATGCCTTAAGGGCACAGGGACCACTGGAAGTGTGACAGATTCCACCCATTGTTCATCATTGCTTTGAGGGACACATGCCTTAAACTCATGTCCTATGAATAAATTTTTTCTCTTGTACCTGGTGTTAAGATGGTTCCAATATGCAATTATGATCTGTAACCAAAATCACTTTTCATGTCACTATCCTTTATATAAACAGTACAGTTTACTTTATCAATTAGAGAAATGTTGCACAATATGGCAACATTGAGTCATGATGTTATGGGTGGCTGAAACTGTAAACTGTTACAGGTGGTGCCCCCTGGAGGGGTTTGCTGGTAAAAAATAGAGCACCCTAGGGAAATGTTAAAAGTGGAGTGGAGCAACTGAAAAGGCATATAAGTGACTGAAAAAAATGGCCTGAAGAGCTCTGTGCATGACAGAGAGAGGCCAAGTAGTAGCTGTAGAAGTGTAGTGATGCTATGGTGGTGGACAGCCCTGGGCAGGCTTCCCAGAACTGGGCCTTGTGAGCATAGGCCACATGGCAGAGGCCAGCATGCATGGCTTTGTCCAAGCAGTCATTTTGGATAAATGTTGTTAGGGTAGTGGAGAGTAAGGGAAACATCTTGCTGAAGTGTGGCCTGGAGAGGACAAGACACCTGGAGAGCCAAGTGTCATGTTAAAATGCACAAGAGTGGCCGTTTGTTGGGTATTTGGCCACTATTGCTGTGGCCTTGAATATTATTTGTTTGGTGTTGTGCTGCAGCAATTTGGCAGCTGAAGTATCAACTCTTATTGCATCCTTTGCTGTGTTTGTGATCAGGTGCTGGCCTATAGTTTGGCTGCTGCATGTCCACAAAGGCAGGAAGACGCCATCTTGAACACATGGCCTATTTTTTGGGAGAGAAGCTACACATCCTCAGTGTCAGGAAGAGGCCATTATAACTGTCTTTGTGGAGGACTAGAAAGTACTGGATACCACTTTGGATAAAATAATGGCCAGTAATGGTCATTGCTGGTCTCAGTAACTCTTGTTTTCCCTGGTTTATTAAATAAATCCCTTTGTTATCATTTTCCAAGCCTCAATACCCTTGCAGTTGTGTGCAAGTATGAAGAACCCACACAGGAACTGGTAAATTATTTGGGCAGAGGGAGCTTGGTGAGTTTAGTGGCCTGTATCTATATCAGTATCCAACTAAAGTGCATTGTGATCTGTTGAATTTGATTATCCATTTTTTTTAGTATAGATTTTAATGCCAAAGTGACACATTTGTTAAGAAAAGTGAGAGTTCATATTCAATTCAGTGTATAGTGATAAATATTTTTCCTAATAATTGGCATGATGTTATAGGATCACGTATGGTAGGTGCCTGTCAACACTAATTAGGAACCCATGTCTAAATGAAGTGAGTCACGTGTACTTTTCCCACTAGAGCAGTAAGTTGACACAATAAAACAATTCAAAATACAAAGAATTCTATAATCAAAAAGTGGAAACAACCCAAATGACAAGTAAATGCTGAGTGAACAAATTAAAGTAGCATAATCATACAATGGAATATTATTTTGCTATAAAAAGGAATGAGAAATGGTGGTGAGGATGTAAAAAAAGCCTCATCCCCTATTGGTGAGGATGTAAATTGGAGCAGCCACTACAAGAATCCTCAGAAAAATAGAGATTCCTCAGAAAATTAAGAATAGGAATATAATATGATGTCCTTATTTCTTGATATCTATCCCAGAATTTTGAAACACTAATTCAAAAAACCATGTGTTCATTAATTACAGCATTATTCACATTAGCCAGGATATGAAAGTAACCTGTGTGTCCACTGGTAGATAGATGAATGGATAAAGAAGATGTGATGTGTATGTGTATATTGGAATAATACTCCGCTACCTATAAAAAGATGAAGTTCTTGCCATTTGTGGCATGGCAGTGTAACCCGGGACTGAAGCCAAGGACTACTGCTGGTGGTGCCCTCCCCTGAGGGGGTTGATGGTGAAGACTGATAGCCTCAGGGAAAATGCTAAAAAGTATCAGTCTTTGAGGCCACCTGCCAGGACAGGAAATAGAAGTGACTGCAGAAGGGGCAGTGAGAGAAAGGAGGAAGGTGTTCTTTGTCCCACCTGCAGGATTTAAGGTTCGAGTTCCTTCAGCATTTTGGGAGCAGTTGATTTCAGCCCCCATCATGCTTATCTTGCAGAAGGCTGCTGCAGACTTCTGAAGGTGGAGGCCTTCAGTAGCCAACCTTGGAGAGGAAGAGGTTTTGCAAATAGCTGCGCAACTGAAAATGTTCCTGGCTTTGCTGGGGTTACAGCCTTGTTGGGGACCGAGGCCGGCATCTTGCGTCTGTCAGCATCTTGCGCCATAAAAAGGTGAAATGGAGTCCGGATAGAGAAAAACATCCGGATAGAGAAAAACATCCGGGTTGCAAAAGGCATGTGGGAAAAGCTCCCTGCCCCCACCTTTTCCTTTTCCTCTTTCTTTTCTCACCCATTTTTGCCCCTCGCGAGACCAACTACCACCAAAACATGCTGCATGTCTATTGGCCTTCTCCCTTCCCGACTTCTGCATCCCCCTCCTCTTGTATTGTATATAAGCTGAGGTAAAAACCCAATAAAGAGTTTTTTCTTTGTTCTGCTACACGTACGTGACTGATTCTTTTGTTCGCCAGACCTGGGGCCCCGAATCTCCGGCCTTGCTGGTCAAGGCACCCCGCAAAGTGGCGCCCAACGTGGGCCCTCCAGGCTCACCGGCAGTTTTCTTTCTCTCACTGGTTATCAGTTTCCTTCTCTTTTTCTGACCGATAATCCCCCGGGCCCAGGCCCTATAAAGTTTTACCAGTTTTCTTTATCGGCTGTTAGCTCTCTTGCCTAACAGTCCCCAGGGCTCATGCCCCCCGTTTTATGAAGATTTTTGAAGGTGTTTTACGTCTGCAGACCCCGTTTCTTCGCTGTCTGATCAGCGGAATTGACCTCTCCTACGGGTAAGTCCCCCTTCTTGGAAGCTTCCCACTCACTGAGGACTATAGCGGGGACTCTGGCCGTGATTGTCCGGCAGACCTCTGACGTCCCAGTGAGAGGGGATCGCACCCCACCATGGCCTTTACGGCTACGGTGGACCCCTGGATCTTCCTCACCCTAGACCCTTAAACTGTTATAGCTTCTATTTTGCTGCCACTTTAGTTTTATGTTTGTTGTAGCCTTTTTATGGCACAAGATGCTGACAGAGGCAAGATGCCGGCCTCGGTCCCCAACACAGCCTGGCCTACCTGGCCTACCTGCATGAGTGAGGCCTTTTGTTGGGTCATTTGGTGGCTGTGGCTGCTGTCCTGAGTATCCCTAGTCTGGTGCTGTCCTGGAGCATCCTGCAACCTTGGGAGTGTCTCCTATCATGTCTTAAGTTGTCTTCATGAGTTGGATCCTGGCCTGGAGTCTGGCTGCTTTGTGCCCCAGGTTGGCAGAGGCAGGAAGATGCCATCTTAGACATGTGGCCTATTGCTTGGAGAGACGCTGCCCATCCTCAATGGCAGGAAGATGCCATCATAACAGTCTCTGTGCAGGACAGTACTGGACACAACTTTGGATAAGCTAAATGGCCATTATTGACCTCAGTACTCTTGTTTTTCCCGTTTGTTATATAAGTCCTTTTGTTATTTTCTGAATCTGTACAGTCACGGGTGAAGAACCCAGACAGTATTTGGTAAAGTATTTGGGCAGCCTTGGCCTATTTAGGGTTCCTGCTACCTGGTATCAGTAGGATCTTGAAGTCATTATGCTAAATGAAATAAGATAGACAAAGAAAGAAATAGTTATGACTTCATGAATGTGAACTATAAAGAAACAAAGAAAATGACTGTAAAACAAAACAAAACAAAACAAAACATTTAGATATAAAGAATAGAATGGTATTACCAGAGGGGAGGGAGTTGTAAGATGGCTGAAACTGGTAGAGGGAATAGTGAGGGATGGAAACTAGACATTTAATGGTAATTGTGCGGTCTAATTATAATACTGCACACCTGAAACCTGTGTCATTTATGAACTCATGGCACCTCATTAAGCATGAATTTAATAAAAGAGAGAAACGGGGAGTGGCTGCTAATGGGGTTTCTTCATGAAGGGCTAAAGTGTTCTAAAATTTATCGTCATGTGATTGCCCAACTCTGTAAATATACTAACAACCACGGAATTTTACATTTTAAATTGGTAGTTGCACAGTGTGTGGACTTCGTCTCAATAAATCTGTTTTTTAAATCCTGTACAGATTTTGTTGTATGTAACTATTAAAAACAACCCCATTTAATGTAATCAAATACAGCTTTTAAAATTAAATCTTTTACTTTTATCTTGTGCAAAATAAATAACCTTACCATTATTTCTCAGACTTACCCAGTTGGTCAGAAGGATGACAGTCATGGTTAAGGATGTGATGTCCCAGAACTTCAAGCCACTATACTGATTTGTCCAGAGGGCCACCAAGACATAAGAAGGGCTGGTCAATGGCCTTCACAGCAAGCATAGAGGTCCCCTGACCTTGGCTCTTTCACATCCAGCCCTAATCCATCTGTTATGGAACCATCTTAGGCTAAATAAGCTTATTATCAGTTCTTATAGATGAAAAGAAAATTTGGAGCTCTTGGTGAATTTTTCAGGCCTTTAACACTGAAACAGGGAACCATATTCACAGGCAGACATAGCAATAGAGACTCCAGCTCTGAGAGATGCAGCACAGAAACTCCACTGCCCAGCCCTTTTCCCACTGTTAAGCTCCATAGTTACACAACTAACACATTGTTGCAAGCTCAAGGCCTATCTGTGGTTTGCTAGATGTCTGAATGGTGGAAAACAGCATTTTCAAGGTATGGGCTGTTTTGTGTGGAAGGCAAAAAATAGCCTGATTTTACCTCACTTCCCTCATACCATCCATTCTGAGCTAGAACAGGCCCTCAAGTGCCCAGTTTATATATATCAGAGAAGTCAATCTACCCCAATACAGCATTCTTCCCTAAATCCTGGGAATCTGGTAGAAGGAAAGAGAATTTAAATATCATGCTCAGAGTCCCTAAACATCACTAATATTACCCATTTTCCAAATGACCATTTCAGTCTTGACCATTCCTCATATAAGCTTTCCATACCTACCCTTACTCTCAGCCAATGGTTTTAACCAAAACTCCCTGTGGTCCATGTCTCAGTGTTTGTCCTTGCTCTTCATTCCTCCCACAATGGGGGGTGGCATGCCTGGCTTCAAGGAAGGACCCCATCTCTCCTATGTTCTAAGAACTTCACTGTATGCAAACTTACCTCTTCTCTCTTCTGTATTATGAGATCCTGTCTCTCTAGATTATTCCAAGAAACACATAAGTATGCTGTAGGATAGAGTGCCTCCTTTATTATAAAAGCAAAATCTGACACTATATTTTTGATACCAACCCTATATCTCCTCTGTCCCCTTCACGAATAGCCTCAAAAGAACTGACTGTAATAACTACCTCCAATTTTCCCCTCCCATTCTTGACGTATGCAGTCATCAATTTTATGTCCTCCTTTTATCTAAATTCTTGCATAGATAACCACCCCCTCCCTCTTTCATCACACTTTTTTCTTTGTTTCTGTGGCATCACACATGCTACTTAGCACTCCTTCACCCCTTTTGCTTCCTTCCCTTTCTCGATATGAATTCTAAAGGCTTTCTTCAAAGAAGATACACAAATGGCTGACACAAATGCTCAATTACTAGTTATTAGGAAAGGCAAATCAAAATTGTAGTAAGATGTCACTGCATACTTTTTTGACTATTATCAAGGAATAGAAAATGGTAAGTGGGTAAGGACACAGAGAAATCTGTATGCATTCTTGATAGGGATGTACTATGGTATTATATTACAGTAGGAAACCCAGCTTGATTCCTCAGAACACTGACAATACAGCAGTTGCTCATTAAATATTTGTTGAGCAAATGAGCATGCAAACACACCCAAAGTAAGTTATAAATTATGAAATGTGGATAACATTCCCATGGTTTTTCTTTGAGTTCTTTTATTGTCAAATCCACTTTATTGTCTAATGAGTATTTTAGAATAATGTTTGATCCTAGAATTTTGAAAATCGATAGCCAGCATCCCTAAATCAAACTTGCCTAGAAATATTGGCAATAACTTCCATTCTGCAATGGAAAACTAAATGTGTCACACTGGAGAGAAGTAAGTAAAAACAGGAAAGCCCAGTCCATTTTCCACAATTTCTCTAATGAGTTTAACCCGAATGTAAATTTCTACATTTTGTGTGCGTTCCCATGGGTATTAATAAAGCACATCACCTTTCCACTTAAGTGGTTGTTTAAACTATAGAAAGCTTTAGATCATCAAAAAAAAAAAATCTCATATTGCTTGGTCACTTTTATAATCCTATTCAAGGGCCTAAAGTTTTATGCTTCTTCCAAAATTCCACTTCTATATTGGGAACCTAAGCAAAAGCAAAGACCAGACTAAACGCTGGAAATACTATGGTGATCCTCAGACTTTCATATGTATAACCAACTGTGAAATTGGTTAAAAAGCACAATTCTGAGCTCTAGCCCCAGTTTGGCAAGTTTCAGATGGGGCTCAAGATTGCACTTTACAATTCATTATATGTCTCATGCAGGGGTATGCTGACTATACTCAGACAAACACCCATGGAGAATTTGTAGTATTTTTCTATGTAGGGAAATACAGCTGTTCTATAAAAGAAACTCAGATTTCTAAGAGAAATTTAGTGTTCAATGCAAGTGCAATTTCAACCACCAAAGTAGAACTGATGGAAAAGCTGTTTTCCCCATATAATTACATGGTAGTTATCAATTCTGTTTTCCCAGAATCATTGCTTAAAAAAGATTCTACTGTAATAATAGCTAATTATTTTTGTAAAATTGTTATATGTTTCCAAAGAGTTTTTTAAATTATATTTATTGAAAATTATATTGAGGTTGTGTTGGTTAATAATACTACATGTGTTTTAGGGGTGTAATTTCACATCTCTACAAACATCCATTACCAAAGCCCCAATAATCCTTCACCATAGTCCATTGGGCTCCCTTCCTCATTTGTAACTAATCCAGAAGCTGCTCTTATCTCACTACAGTTTATACAGTCAGATTTCAAAGGTTTGCTTTATTTTTTCTTTTTCTTTGTTTTGTTTCTTTATAAAACACAGCAGGGGGGAATCACCTTTCTCCTTCTGACCTATTTCTTTTAGTATAATCACTTCCACTTCAATTCATCTTATCACAAATGGACAAGATTTCATCTTTTCATAGCTGAACAACATTCATATTGCATATCATTCAAAATAGTTTCTGCCTTAAAAGTTCTCTGTTTCCAAACATGGAAGCAGCCCAAATGCCCAAAAGTAGATGACTGGATTAGAAAGATGTGGTACATATATACAATGGAATATTACTCAGCACCAAAAAAGAGAAACACATGTCTTTTGCAGCAACTTGGATGGAGCTGGAAAAGATCATGCTTAGTGAGATAAGCCAGAAAGAGAAAGAAAAATACCGGATGGTTTCACTCATAGCAGGAGTATAATGGACCAGGCGAGTAAATAACAAAAATAATGAACAACCATATACCAGAGACATTCTGTGGGGGTGGAGTGGGGAATGGGATCAAAAATGGGGGGGGGGAGGGAAATGCACAGGACTAGGGTGGTGGCACAGGGGTGATCTGGTGATGGGAAACCCGCGGGGATTACAATTGAGATGGAAAAAAAAATGTGCAAAATGATGTAAAAATAAACTTTGTAATAAAAAAAAAGTTCTCTGCTTCCAAATGTGCATGTAAAAATAACTATTATATCATTAAAAAAATGTCTAAAGAAAAATAAAATGTTCCCTGTGTTCCCTGATTCAAAAAGACACCTGCACCCCCATGTTTATTGCTGCTTTATTTACAATTGGAAAGACATGAAACAATCCAAATGCCCAAAAGTAGATGACTGGATTAAAAAGATGTGGTACATATACACAATGGAATATTACTCAGCAACCAATAAAAAGAAGCACATGCTTTTTGCATCAACATGGATGGAGCCGGAAAAGATCATGCTTAGTGAGATAAGCCAGAAGGAAAAGGAAAAATGCTGGATGGTTTCACTCATGGCTGGAGTTTAAAGGATCAGGGGAGAAAATAATAGTAATAATGAACAGCTATATAGCAGAGACATTTTACGGGGGTGGAGTGGGGACTGGGATCAAAAATGGAGGGGGAAGTGAAGTACACTGGACTATGGTGATGGCACACGGGTGATTTGGTGATGGGAAGTCCAAGGGGATTACAAATAAGATGGAAAAAGGCACAAAATGAAATAAGAATAAACTATTATATTATTTTTAAAAATAGGGGGGAAAAGTATAGTTAAACTCACATTATAAAGAAAATAAAAAATTCTTTAAGTAAGAGCCCAAGTTCTTACTTTAAGTAAGAACTCTTAAGTACTTAAGGGTCACACTGTGTTAAATCATTTTCCACATATATTATCGTATATTTCCCAGAATGGTCCATGGAGATCTCATAATAAAATCTAATGAAACTAAAACAAACAACAAAACCCAAAAAACTCTGAGCAAAAGTGACATTTATATAAAAATGAGGAATTCGTGGAAACAACCAGGGAGCATTTGCTCATGACAGGCCGGTACCTGGAGCATTTGTCTCCAGGAGAATGTAGGCGATAAAGTGAGCTCTTTTACCCCCTGGATCCAGACGCTTAAAGTCCTGTCTCATTGTGGCTTTTGATCAGAGATGGAGCCGAACCATGAAATCACAGATCTTTCTTAACAAAATCTTTATGGATATGTATGAGTGGTCGTACTTAGAAAAAACAACCCGGACAAATCAGTTTGAATTCCCTGGATATTGTTCAAATATTTATAGACCTTTCAAGGAATTTAGATGTATATTTGAAGTAGGCAATTCCAAATTAAAAATACAACAAGATAGTCTACATTAAAACTGTATGGAAATTTACAAGTAGATATTACAGCCTTCTTGATCTTCTCTTTCCTAAAATATATTTCCCTAAGAGTAGTCTACCATATAAGCTTTACCTGTGACTCATCTGTTAGCTGCTAGTCAGAGAAATTATAAAATAGATTTTCTTTTTCCTTTTGATATTGTTTAATTTAACTTAACTATTTTTCTGGATTATAAATGAAAAACCTAAATATTGTGAAAAAATTACAAAGATTAAAATGACCTCTAACTGAAACCCAACTATAACCAATTTGACTGTTTGGGTTTACTTTCTCTCATTTTTTTAACTTACATTTGTATGAATGCATACATACAATATTCAGATACTTATTTACTTACAAAGTGGAATTCAGACCTTAAATACCTTTATCTCTGCATTCACTGTAAAATACCAAATAAAATTTTAACACCATCAAATATTCTTTGAGCTTAAGATTTTAACTTGCTCTATAGTATTATCCTTAAGCAATTCCAGCAATAATGAGTGTACAGATTTATTTTTTTGTTCTTATGAATAATATAGTGACGAAGATTTTCATATTTAAAGTTTGATCATATTGTTGTTTATTTCCTTTGGACAGATTAAAGAATTGGAATTTGTAGGTAAAATATAAAAGTAAAAAATTTTAAGTTTTATGATATGTTTTGTAATTACTGTTCTCAATGAATGTGTCAATGTAAATTGTATAAACCCCACCATTGGTAGAAGGAAATATGTCTCTCTCACTTATTCTCATTCAGGCCATTATTAGTATTAAAAAATAGTTTCCAGCTCACTAGTAAATCACCAGGAACATCTCACTGGTAACTTAACCAGCATTTCTTTAAAATTGCTAAAATATATATTTTAAAAGCTTGCTAAATAGCAATTTGTGTGTTTTCTTTAAAAGTTATCTATGACTCCATCTCCTTGTCTACATTTTTGTTTTCATAATTAAAAAAAAAGTTCTCTATGTTCCACCTCTAATCCCTTTCCTCCCTCTCTCTTCCTAGAGGGTATCTATAATTTTAACAGACACTCTCAAAAGATTAAAATTAACTTCATGATGCATTTTAAAATTTTTATAAATAATCTTTAGTCTAACATATGAATTTGATTTGATATAATTTACTTTTATTGGATTTCTGTCACTACCATATAGGTATAAGAGACACTGGAAATCTTATTTCACTTATCCCTTGGCCATGAGTTGACCACATGTCAGATCTTCCTTGAAATACCTCACAGTCAGACTTCGGGAAGGAAAGAAGAAGGGTCATGTTACTTAGGTTTTATTGAAATTCATGTTGGTCTAAAGGTTGGGTGGAGTCTTATTTTAGAGTTACCTTCTCAAAGAAATATATAACTAGCTGGGGCCCCAAGTTGAGGGGGAAACTATAACTCCTCCGAATGTTTTGTAGAAAGTCCCAGGCTAAATGGGTGTGACTGGGGAACTGGAGGGGATTTTAGAAGGCCCTTGAGTGGCGATAACATACACGAGAAGGGATTTTCCAGGAGTTTTTCTTTGTCTTCTGATCTACTCTATGTGGTGTTGTTTTGTGTCTCTGGTCATTTCTGGTCATTTCCAAGGCCATGTCATTCAGCCTCTCCTTATCCATTAGCCTCCCCTTATCCATTATGACAACTGTAAGTAGGTGACTTTCTTATGCTTCTGGATAAAGATATAGCCAGATATATTTAGATGTGGATAATACTCAGCAAAGCTATGAGTATTCTCACAGGTACTTTGAAATCTGTGTGTGCACTTACTTTTTAAAAAAAAGATTTATTTATTTATGCTTACAAACTGGGGTACAGGCCAGAGGTGTGGTGGGTGAGAAGATTCACCAGAGACAGGGTGGAGAGCAGAACAGGCAAATTGACAAAGTATACTGCTGAGGGGAGCAGCAAGGGGGTCAGAAGAGGTCTGCTATGCCATGTGGGTCAGCTCCCTGGCAGGGGATTGAATTTATACTGTAATGGCTTTGGAGAGCTTCATAATGATGTGCTTTAACCTGTTGCGCCACCAGGGAGAGCCCACTTTTTTTTTGTAAACAGAAAAAAGTTACACAAGGAATAATAAATTGAGGGAGCAAAAAGATTTTCCAAGATAATAGAACTTAGTGTTTATTTCATGATATTTGTTCTCTCTATTTAAATGATTCTCCTTCCTTCTGTATGTAATTTCTACTTCCCTGCTGAGTAAAGACTTGACATTAAATACTACTCAGAAAAGACACAAAACTAGGTCTGGCTTCTCGGTAGGGAAGCACTTTTTGGCCCAGATTCTGAGGACTCTTATTGGGGTGCCATTAGACTGATGTGGTCTGTGTCCATGGGGCTTAGTGGGTGCTTGCCAATCATGAGGGAAGGTAAGATTTAAGGCAGCTTTTGAGACTCCTCTCCCCCCAAACCTGTACCTGCCCAAGTTCTGCAACATGATCTCTGGGGGGGAGAGGGGGCTCACTAGCTATAAAAGCTTGGACAAAGTCGACAGGACTTTTGTACCATCTTTCTGTGGTTAAAGACCCTTAGGAAACAAGTCCTAAAAGCAACACGAAATGATTCATCTGGGAAAACAACTCCCAAACTTACCATCAAAGAGAATGCCTCACATTATTTTTAATGACAGCTTTAGTGAGATATACATCATATACCATGAAACCCAACCTTTTAAAGCGTACAATACTTTTAGTATATTCAGAGTAGTGCAACTATCATCACCATTTCAGCACATTTTCATCACTTAAAAGAAACCCTGTAAACATTCTTCCCTCCCCATTCCCCAGAAACCAAAAATCTCTTTCTGTGGCTTTACCTATTCTGGCTTTTCTCATACAATTGGATTCACATATTCTGAGTCCATCTTCTTTCGCTTAGTATAATATTCCCAAGGTTCATCCAAGTTGTGCATGCATAAAGCTGCCTATCTTTTTAAGGTTGAACAATATCCCATTTTGTAGATAGACCACAATTTGCTTCTCCACGTGTCCACTTCTGGACATTTAGGTCACTTGCACTTTTATCCATTGTGCATGATGCTGCTATGAATGTTCATGTACATGTTTTGGCATGGATGTGCTTTCAGTTCTCTAGTAGTGGAACTGCCAGTCACATCCTCTTTAAATGAGTAAGCATCACTGTGGATGTCACTTTTTTACCACATGTGTGCTATAGCTGAATATTTTGGAAATGTCTCCCTTGGTCTTGGAAATGTCTCTGGAGGAATGGAAGTCTGTGCTGTTATGGTGCCCTTGTAGGTGCCAGACCAGGGGCATAGCACAGGCAGACAAAGCCCCATTTGTCCTTAACTTTTGTTCTCTCTACCTACTGTCATTGCCTTGGTTCAGGCCCAATATGATTCTAGGCATTTTGCTTGCAGTTCTTCGGTAGTCCTCGAGGCTCCGCGACTCGGAGGAGTACTTTGCATTTAGCCATCCGTGGCTTATGCTGCACCTACTGTGTGTCAGACACTGCGGCCAGTCCTAAACAAGACAGAGACCATCCTGCCCTCATGGCCTTCCTGAAAGAGAAATTCTATCCATCCTTCTAGGCTCAACTTCCTTCTGGAATCTTGTATGAACCTTCAGCTGAAGTGCTCCTTTTAAGTTTGGATCCAGGAGAAAAGCAGATGTTCCTTGTGTTCAGTTGGGTCAAAACAAGGGATGCAAGCCTTTGAATTGCAACTTCCCGCCTGCAGAAGTCACAAAGGGCAGATAATGTAAGCATTCATTTAGCACAGCTCTGGGTAAATCTCAGGAAGCCTTTGTTCACCCAGCACTTCGTCTTACCACTACACTTCCATTGAAACAATTCCAGTGTCTCCACTGGAATTCTCATATTGTGTTCTTTCCATATTCCTTCACACTTAATCATTTAAGGGATTCCAGGGCTGTAACTACTATTAACTTTGGAAACAGCTCCTTCCTGGGGAACTCCTTGAAAATAATTCATGGGCTTGCCCTCTACTTATTATCTTAATTACCCCTGAGAGGCAAAGATGCAGGACTCACACTATGCTCGGCACCTGGATATCGTCCTAGTACCAACTGGAATGATTCCAGTGGGCGGAGAAGGAAGCAGAATGACAGATGGGCTACCGTTGGATACTTGCTGTGACCAAATTCAGTGCCCCACCGTCCTTAAATGGGTCTGCTTTCACCATGCTCTCCTTGCTCCACAGTGAACCCTCAGGACTCCAGTCTGGACTGACCACAGGAACTTCTGCTAGGTCACCTGCCTCTCGAACTGCAGGTTCCCAAGAAGAAGTTGTCAGCTGTCCACACTTGTGCTTTCTCCTAAGCAGTCCTTGAAGCCTCTGTCATCAGGTTGAGTCTGCAAGCTTGTTGCACAAGTAGAATCATCTGGAAGGCTTAGAAAGTATGGGTGCCATGTTCCCTCCCTTGGGACAGCAAGGGTTTTCAAAGTTCTGCAGGGGATATTTTAAATGCTTAGCAAAAACTAGAAACTCTGGGATCTAAGCCCATAAACCGGAGTGTCTCTGGAGGGCTCCCACACCTCTCCAGGAGAACTAGGCTGTTGTCAACATTCAAACTTTTACAAAAAGAATCTACTCTAGGGAGAGATGAGGCGGATTCTCCTTGTATGGAAAGCTAATGCCAACAAAGACAGGACAAAAAGTGAATTTTCAAATTTAACATGAAATATGCCCCTCACTTTCTCTTGTTGTTCCTGACTCAGCTAACTGGAGTGTCATGGAGCAACTCACTTTCCTTCTCTCAACATTCCTATTTCTTGGGACTCATTTTGGAGGTATTCTGAAAGAAAACACAATCCCTGACTCCAGGAAGCTTACAGCCTTAAGGTAGAGACAGACCACCCCTCCCTTAATTTAAAAAAAAAAAAAAACCCTACGAAATGTCCAGAAATAAAGTTGTTAAGGCTGTAGAAATAAGATGCTTTCAAGAAGAAGGGAATTAATTCAACATGGGAGGTCTGGTAGGTTTTGGAGAAGCAGAATATTTAAATTGCATCTTGGAGAGGTGGATATGGGGACCCCTTCACAGAGGTGGATACAGGTAGGCAAGTGAGGAAGGCATATTAGCAATCCACATAAGGTGGAATTTGGGTGCAGAGGTTGTCAGTGGGTGGAGAGAGTAGTGGAGGGAGATGGTAAGATGGGCTGGCATTCTCTAGAGGCTTTAGGCCACACTGTGACCCTGGGGTGGCCAGCAGAGGACAGGCATGATTAACCCAGGCTTGGGAGCGGGCAGGCTGGAAAGTGGGAGGGTGGGACTATGGCAACAGTCCAGTCTGCAGAGCTAATGAAGGTAAACTGGACAGTCCCTTTACACGGAGAGCTGAACATGTCACACAGTTCACAACAACTGAGAAGCCAGTATGTATAAAGCGAGAGGTGTCAGGAGGCATGCATTGTCTGTGCTGCGGGCCACTCCTGAAATGGTGGGATTTCACAGTTGGATTAGTTGCTCACACATTTAGCAATGCCACGCACCAGAGATGAGTGCAAATCTAGCACAACCAAGGCTAGCAAGGAATGAGAGGGAAGCATCTTCTACTCCGGGTCTCTTCACAGGCCAGGAGGCTCATCTGCTGGCAACATGGAGGAAGGACACTAGATGCCCCTACCTCTGTGTTCAGAATTTCACTGCTTCCCACGGTGTCTCAGGCAGGTCAACCCATGTGTTGATAATGAGAGTAAGAGCTTATTTCTTTGGTGACTAAATTAGATGCAAAAGATTTGATTAATTATCAGATGGAGATTAATTTTTCCTTCTCTCCTGGGAAGTTGGCTTCTGGGAAGCATGTAATTGTCTCAGCATGAAATCAACTATGGGAGTCAGCATCAAGAGGATTATTACGCTGATGCTTCTGAAGCTCCTGGCTCCATGCTGAGGGGCTGTGTGGGGAGGGGATTCTGGCCAAACACTGCTGGGTCTCAGTCTCTATACTGAATTCAGTTAGGCGCTATCCCAGTAAAATTGGTTTTGCATTTTCAAAGGAAGAAACATGTTTCATGTCATGTTTATCTTCTTGTAAGGTAGAGACTGTATCAGCCAGGGTTAAGTTGAAAAATCTACTTCATTTTAGCTGGAACAGGTTTATTGCAGTATATTCAACAGCTTACACTAGTAGGTAAGGATTAAAGAAATATATTCAAGATTCAGAAATCACTGCCAACACTACACCTATGAATCAGGTCACCTCAGAAATGCCTCTGTCCAGATCTAGAAACTTCCAGCACTAGAAATGTCTCTCTGTTTCCACCAGCCCAGAGTCACAACTTCTTCCTGGCTACAGATCCAAATCACTGTTGTGGCCTGTAACAGCACATGAATAGCTGTGGTCTAGTCTTGGGTTTTCCAATAAACAAACACCAACATGCCTGCCTGCTATAGCTTCTACCTCACTTAGGCTCCAGAGCCCACACAGAAGAATCAGATCTATACTTGCAATGGAAGGGAGCATCTTATGTCCAGTTCCTGCAATGCAGGAAGGAACACTGAACACCAAGCCGAGTCTCCACACAGCTTGTCTCCCTATGAATCCTTCCTGAGGTTTTGGTCTGGGCAGGCTACATTTCACACTGTATCTGTTTTCTGCTATTATCATGAGCTCAGCCTGGATTTCCTTCCACTTCTTTCTATGGGTAAAAACTGTTCCAGCCTTCAAAATACTGTCCAAGTCTTCAAAGAAATGTCAATTTCTCTGTTCTTGTGCAATTTCTTTTCCTGGCTATGATGCTTTACCTCCAAACCACTTTGCAAGTAATGTGTGAGGTCACTGATTGCCCTCAAATTGTTTCCTGTATGATAAAATCTCAAATCTCTAATTAGATTCAGAACTCTGCTAAAAGACCTGGGGCCAGATCTGTGGCAATTTCCATGCTCATAGCAGTATGTTTCCTGCATCATGGTGGGGATAATAATGGCAGCCCTTCTTCTTTGGGGGTGTGGTAGGACTCAGACCAGAAGAATTAATGAGTCCTTATTGTCATTGCTGTTCTGTGAGACCTGCTCTGATCCCTCAATCACACTGCACATGAGTCTGAGAACTCGCAAATGAAGCTGGGGTCCTGGGTCTTACTTTCAGGCTCCTCTGCCCTGCGTAGACATGACTAATTTGCCTGTCTCTGATAAGTAGCGAAAATAAAGCAAGTGTAGCAGGAAGACACAAGAAGACGAGACACTTAACATGTGGTTTGGGTTTCACTGCAGGAATTAATTATTGTTGGCATAAATGCAAACATTTAATTTCCACCCTTTTCCAAAACCAATATAGTTGGGTAAGAGGGCCAGCCCTCAAGACTTTGAAGTCAGCAGAGGCCTCTCTTTCTTACTCCCCAAGAGGTCTGTATGGCAGCCACAGAGGTGCTCAGTCACAGCAGAGACAGTCCTGACTGCTCATGAAAGCACCGATGGGTTTTGGTCTCTCATTTACTTCCCAGGCTAGTAATGTAGATTGTTCAACCACACAAGGGAAGGGCTGGGTGTGGGTTCAGACTGGAGAGAAGACAAGAATTAAGAGGCTTTCTGTATATCTCTATATTCACTCCTGGAAAAAGTGGGGGGAAAGCAAACATATTTTTGATAAACTTTGTACATCTTTCTCCCACATAAGCCCAGATTCACCTAAAATCTTTTACATAGGCTCTGCACGTCAACAGAATATATTTTGCCACCCCTCCACCCCACTTCCACCAAAAGTTGATGTAGCATTACTTAAGAAAGTACAACTGAAATATCCAGGATAGAAATTCACAGATACATTGGTGCAGGTCTGGGAGGGCTACTGAAGTTTTAGACAATTTGGCATCTTGGTCAGGGATCTCAATGCAGGTTCTAAATACAGGTAGGATTCCAGATCCATGAACCCTTTCCATCTCTCCCACCACTGATTTCTATTAGAGCAAAATTGAGAATCCTCATAAATGTGAGCTATGACAGAGCCTACTTTTCTTAAGTCTATTTCTATTACTTGCGCAGTTCTATACAAATTCTTGTTTGTTGAATCACCACTGTTTTCCAATTACCATAGGTGGTTAATTGCAGGATAATACTACACAACTACATGAGTGGCTCTGAATATTAAAACCCAAAGCACAGGCAGCCATGAGAAAGTAGTTGTCAACGATATTTTAATGGCCATTCCAAAAAAAGACTGTGGCTCAGAAAACATTTTTCTAGTGTAGGGAGGCTTTGTGATTCACTCAGTTCTGGTGTTTGGAATGTACACAGGGCTTACAGAAGGTTTGGTCATTTTAAAAAATGTTCCATACCAATGACATTGTCCTGTGAATGCTGATGGAAGTTTGGGACATACAGTGTCCAATGAGGATGTTGTACACAAGAAAGGATTATAACTGAGGTAAGTTCAGCTTTCTGTACTAGCTTTAGAGTTTGGTATGGAGAAAAGTGAAAGCACTCCCTTGGAGTACATTTTCATTTTCATCTGGGTCATATCCTTTTTTGACTTCCCAACTGAAATCAGGGAAGTTTTTAAACTTTAGTATCGGTACTTGCAAGACAGTTGCAATCGGTACTTGCAAGACAGTTGCAAGAAGATACAAGTTTTAGAGTAGGGATTTGATACAAACCTTCAGCTGTCTTAAAGCATGAACATATTTATTTCCCTGACCTGAACGAACATCATGAAATAGATTATTCACAGCCCAGTACGGAACAACAAATGCCCTACTGACTTATTTTATTTTTATTTTTGTTTCTGAGGATTTTCCTACTGACTTACTTTAAAGGGCAAGATGTGATGGGGCATATTCCTATAGAACGTGTCCTTTGTAGCAAAAGAAATACTCTTTGATAGTACTGGAATTCCCACAGCTGGAAATCATAAGAAAAATAAAATTTGTATAACAGAGAGCAGAAAATTTGTAGAACAGAGAAGGCAAAAGACTCAGGAATAGTTAAGAAAATCATGAGATTAGCTACATTGTGAGAAAAAATATTTGTAATACACATTCTCTTCCAAAAAGTCTCTATTCTAAATACATCTGGAGCTCCTACAAATCCATGATAAACAAGCTATTGAAAATAGAAAGAGTAACTTGGAGAGCATTTCCAAAAATGGAAATTTCAGACCTGTGGCAATTTCCATGCTCATAGCAGTTTGTTTCCTGCATCATGGTGGTGATAATAATGGCAGCCCTTCTTCTCTGGGGGTGTGATAGGACTCAGACCAGAAGAATTAATAAGAGTCCCTATTGTCACTGCTGTTCTGTGAGATCTGCTCTGATCCCTCAATCACACTGCACCTGAGAACTTGGCAAATTCTTGGAAAGATGGCACAAAGCACATGCAAAGGTCCCCAAGATCATCATCAGAGAAATTCAAATGAGACCCACAATAAAGTAACTTCAGACCCACTCAAAAGGCTAAAATTAAAATATCAATCATATGGAGTGTTAGCAAAGATCTGGGCAAATGAGACTCTCATACAATGATGGTAGGAATATAAACTAGTTCAACCATACTGAAAAGGAGGGACCATTTCTTACTAGGTTAAACATAGACCTACAATATGATTCATCAATTTCAATCCTAGAAACAGAAATAAAAACATATGTTCACAAAAAGACAAACACATTCATAGAGATTTTGTGCATAGAATTCAAAACATGGAAGAAGAAAATCTTTCCTGTTGATGACAGACAATACAGTGTCCATCAACAGATGGATAAGTGGACAAACTGTAGAATATCCAGACATTGGAAACTTTATCTGCTGCTCAGCAGTAAAAAGAATGAACTCCTGATGCACATACCTGCATGGATGACTAAACACTGTACTGAGCGCAGAAGGAATCAAAGACAAAGAGCTCACACTCACATTTACATAAAGCAGTAGAGTGCACAGTGACCATATGAATAGCTTGTTGCTGGACACAGGGGCTTAGAGGAAAAATTAACAGTGGAAGACACAAAAGAACTTTATATAAAGAGGAAACTCTTCTATATCTTCATTAGCATTGCAGGTGCAACATGCACTAGCTGTACTCTCCAAACTATATACTTAAAATGTGTGAATTTTATTATCCGTACATTATACCTCCACAAAGCTGATTAGCAACAGTCTTCTCCAGAATTTGTCATCAGTGGAATGTACTATTTCATATTGACAGGTTTTCATGTGGACATGACAAAATGGGCTCTGAGATTTAGAAACCATCACATAAATATTGAACTGAACTAATTTTTGTCTGGTTTTAGCATACTCCTATTAGAAGTCAGCAAGTTACTTAGATGGCCCAACAGATTACAGATAAAACCTTAAAAGCAATTTTAATTTTTCTGTTATTCTGCTATGCCTTAGGGGAACTATTGATTCTGTGCTACAGTTCTCCAGAAAAGAAGCATTTAAAAGTGCCCACATACTGACCATGAACTTTTTCTGATAACTAATTCTAAGTAGCCAATTAGATACCTACTTAGCTTTTACATATAAAATGGCATTTTTTTTAAGTTCTTAAAAGTATATTGTCTCTAAGATGCCCAAATAACCAAAACATGTTTGCCATATGATTTATATATAAATAGATATAAAATACATGACAACATAGTACAAAGAGTTAGGAATGTAAATGGGGTTATGCTTTAAGTTTCTTGCATTGTATGTGAAGTGGCATAATAATAATTCAAAGTTTGACTGTGATAAATTGAGAATGTATGATGCAATCTTTGCAGCAACAACTAAATACGTTAAACAAAGAGATTTGGCTTTAAAATCAAATAAGAAGATAGAATAGAACACTTAAAATTACTTGACTAAGCAAAAAAGGGAAGGAAAGGAAGAATAGGTAAGACAAATTAAAAAACAGAAAGGAGGTAGACAAATTAAACTCTATCACTACTTATAGTAAATTTTAATAATTGAAATTCTAGTTTCAATTATAATTATGAGATAACCTTTCCAACATTCCATTTCAACATGAACAATGTGCAAAAGGGAAAAATTATTTATAACTATTTTTATGTATTGAATGACAGCACAAGCCTATGATCTGCAACAGGAAAGGAGAGAATAAAATTTCTGCAGCATTTTGCTTGGATGTACATTTCAAAGTGGTACAGGAGTGGGGAAACTGGCAGAATGTAGGGGTCTTGTTGAATTGAGAAGACAGATATTGGGGTTTAGAGGCAAGTTGCGGGGCAGCATACTGGAGACTAGGGAGGCATTCTGAGGGGAAAAAAGCTAAAATTCTACAGAGAAGAGACATTAAGTATTGGACTTAATACTAAAAGACACTTATATAAGAATGGGACCCCACAAGGGCAGGCTTGAAAAGTTGCCCGAGATAGAAAAAATAGGGAGCTGATCTAACATGGTAGCCTGACAGCAGCCTGAAGTTGTCTTCCTCCATGGACATAGTGGACTCACATAAGCGAGAGATCAATAACATTTGGGAGAGAACTGAGGAATGGGGACTGGCATCTCCATGTCTCCAAGAAGAGATGATAAAAAACCACAGAAAATCTAAGACAAACTGTCCCACCAAGAACAATATTGGGATGCTCGGAGAGCACCCATCTCCTCCTGGACTAGACTTTCAGAGCTTCCCTTTGGATCATTTCTCATTTCAGAGGGGTGAATGCTACCTCCTGAAAAGAACACTGATTAGTGGGAGGGATCTGAGCTGACATAACTGGAGCTGCTGGAGGCTAACATAGTGTCCCATTATATACCAGTTCCTCCCTCATCTGGTGAGCTTAATTATGAAATTGACAGTTTCCCACGGTGCCTGCCTGTGGTTCCAGTTCACCGCCCCCTGGATCCTACTTGTGCTGGAGGCCTAGAGGGAAAGCGCTGCCAGTATAACTTATTGGGATCACAAGCTTGACAGGTGAGCTGCAGTTTGCGGCTTCTGTCTCAACCATGGAGACAGATGGAGATTGTAGATCCCTCCCTTGGCTCAAGAGGCTACAGCACCCAGGGAGACTAATACTCTGTGAAATTGCCACACCCCACATCTCCTGCCCTCACCTGTGGACTGGGTTTTTGGACCACGACATTGAGATGGCTCTTGCACTCTAGTCCTCTTGATCGATAAACTCTGGTCTTCTTGTTTCAACCATATAAAAACATCATCCAGGCCCTTCCTGGTGGTGCAGCGGGTTAAAGCACAGCACTGAGAATCTAAAGCCACTTCCGCATGAGTTCAATTCCATCTGCCCTGGAGGTGACCACATGGCGTGGCAGACCTCTCCTGACCCGCCCGCTGCTCCCCTCAGCAGTGTGCTTCGTAGACCTGCCTGTTCTGCTCCCCACTCTGTCTCTGGTGAATCCTCTCACCCTCCACATTTCTGGCCTGTACCCCAGTTCTGTACGAATAAATAAATCTTTAAAAAAAATATCATCCAAGACCAATACATTAGACAAATGCACTGTCAACACAATCCAACACAAGACCATCACAGTGGGACTGGGAAAGACAGCAGTCTAACCTTATCCCATAGAAATAATCACATAGCCTCAAACAAAACGGGGGCAGGGGAACAGAGGAATTCATCCCAATCAATAAATCAGGACAAAAGCCTGGGAGAAATTTCTAATACAAAATAATTAACCAAACTAGTGGTAGATGAAATCACAGCAACAATGTTAATGATGTCTACTGAAATTTGAAAAGCAATGGATGAACAAAAGAGAAATACAAGGAATGGCATGAAAAAACGTTAAAAAGAAAATACCTCCACCCAAGAATCCAGCTAGGTTAACAAATCAAAGCAGTGCAGGAATTTACAGACAAATAACAGTTGAAGAACAGTTGAATTCATTTCCTCTACACAGTCTTGAAAGAAATATTAAAGAAAATTAATTGCTAGTAAATCCCTATTATATATACTATGACACATGTACATGTGCTATAACACATGTGCTGTTATAGCCTGCACCGCTGTGTATGTATGACAGTCTATGCCCTATAGTCAGATAACTTTTGTATGAGGGGAAGCCACAGGACATTTAAACAGTGCCTGACTGTAGCAAACTTGCCTATGTCCTATTCCTGCACCTAATCTGTGGGAATTCAGCTCTGTCACAGAAACTGCTTACTGAGAACACATGTGATTTTTCTTTAAGGATTTTTTCTTAAGGACTGTGGAAGAATGCTCAACCCATGTGGAAGCAAACTGGAGAGTTAGCGTGCCCAAAAGAAGTTCTCACAAAAGCAGATGGGAAATTCGAGTTCAAAATGGCAGGTAGAAAGTTGTTAGGTAAAAACTCACTCTCCCAGGTTGAGATAACTATGTTCTACATGGCCTCCCAAAGTCCCTGATTAGATTAAGCTCCACTGTTCAGTAGAGTTCCTTGAATGTTAGCTTGGTGATGGAGATGAGAGCATGGAAGTGGCATGTTTGAGAACTATCTGGAAAGGAAAGTCAACAAACCATGGCAATGGATCATGTATGGAGATGGTGAGAAATGAAGATGGTTCCCAGTTTGAGACTTGTATGGCAGGAGGGACAGATAGTGGGACCTGGAGAATGCTATAAGAAGAAGTGTGAGATTATTTCTGGCTATATTGAGTTTGAGACATTTCAGTGAAGCCTCATTAGGCAATAATATAATGAATGAGGGTGTGTGGGGCAAGAGAAGGAATGTGGAATCATTCAGGCTCTTTCATCACTGCCTTCCAGCAGAAAATGACTCAACAGCTACTATGTAAACATGATATACTCTGCGTGCCTAGAAACACATCCTATATATTTGTTCTCATGCTGGCTTTGTCTAGAGACACTATAAATAGATAGACAGGGTTTTCCATCATTGCTGCCCCTGTATCTTGTCCCTACTGAAGCAATAAAGTCATGTCACATCTAGCCATGATTCCAGCTCTTCTTCAGTCTGCTGAATCCAGAGTGAACTTGCCAGGCACTGAGCACTTGCAGAACAGGATGAAATTCAGAAAGGAACTCTAGGCTGGAAACAAGCCAAGAGAAGCCATGGTTACAGCTGAAAATATGTGGGAAGGCAGCATTGAATGTAAAGAGCAGAGACTAAGAAGTGATGTTCTTTGAGTCCACAGGAGAAAGAGGAACTAGGAGGGACACAGAGAGGAAACAGACAAGGTGGATGGAGAAACAACACAGAGTAGGAAGTCGCTAAGCCTGAGGAAGCAGAACCGCTCCCCAACCCCAAGTACACCAGACTTATTTTGAGCACAGCCTTTCCTTCAAGACTGTTTTGAAGTTCAAATTTCTGGGTGATTAGATGTGATTCTTCCACCTCCATTTCCTAAACCAACCCTAGTCAAGGAGGAGGGGTACAGATATGCCTAGTGGGAGTGAGGAATGAGCCTTGTGACTCCACACCTGGGAAGTTATGGCCACTGATTATGCCCTCTTAGCTTCAGCTTCCTGTAACTCTTCCCAGGTCTTTCCGACCTGAGTCTTATACCACACTTTCATTGACTAGGCCCTGGGGGTACTCTCTAGGGCTACTCCAAATCCCATGTGAAGACTCCATTCACCCTGGGACTCACCTTTTGCCAGCCTCCCTTTCCTGCATCTAAGGTGCGGCTTCCATCTGGATATTCCACCAGCCCGACAGCTCCGCCTCTAGAGAAACTCCTTAAGTGGTCAGTTCCTGACTGTTGCAAGGAGCATTGTGTCCCACTCGTGTGGAGCCACTGCTGTCTGTGCCACTTACTACAAGGGTGGAACACAGGGCACAAGTAGCAGTGGTTTCCCCTTTCCAACAAACTACTTGGAAACTTGGGGCCTCACTCAGGGAGCCCAAACACCACAGACTTCTTATTTTGAACTTCTCATCTCTTTTTCACATAGCAGCCAGGGTGAACTTAAATTCTATTCATAGAATAACATTTGCTGAAAACCTCCCAGCACCTTCCACTTGGCACAGAAAATGAAATCCAGACTCCTAGCCTGGAGCCATTGCAGATCCATCCCTCCTAACTCCCTCTGCATCACCCAGCTCTGCGTTGTTCTTTCTCTCCACCTGGAACTTTCTTTATTGGGCTCTTCATGGGGTTGCCTCCTTATCTGCAGGTCTGTTTCAGTGTTCTCTCTTTGAGAAGCCTTCCCTGAACTTCTGATCTCCAGTGGGTTCACTGCACTCTATTATGACCTGTTTATTTTCTTCATGGTGCTTATGAAACTCTTCAATGTGTGGTTTGCACAATAACTTTATTTTCTGATGCTTCTTGTAGACTGTCAATCCATGAGAGCAGGAGTTTTTTTTTTTTGTGTGTGTGTGTGTGTGTGTTTTAAAGATTTATTTATTTATTCCTACAGAACTGGGGTACAGGCCAGAGGCTCAGGGGTGGTGAGAGGATTCACCAGAGACAGAGTGGGAAACAGAACAGGCAGATCGATGAAGTACACTGCTGAGGGGAGCAGCGGGCGGGTCAGGAGAGGTCTGCCACGCCATGTGGTCACCTCCGGGGCAGGTGGGGATCGAACTCATTCGGAAGTGGCTTTAGATTCTCAGTGCTGTGCTTTAACCCACTACGCCACCAGGGAGGGCCTGTGTGTGTTTTTTACTGTGGAATGCCCTTGCAAACAGTAAAATCATAAAACAATATGAAATCTCTTAGTGGCATGAGCTATGTTTCAAGTGCTAAAACACAAGTGTGTTTATAGTGGACAGACATAAAAACATCAGTATCCTTTTAGAAAGTTCTTTTTTCTTAAGATTTATTTATTTTTATGCATACAGAACTGGGGTACAAGCCAGAGGTGGTAAGAGGATTCACCCGAGACAGAGTGGAGAGCAGAACAGGTGTATTGACTGAAATACATTGCTGAGGGGAGAAGCAGCAGGTGGTCAGGAGAGGTCTGCCATGTCATGTGGGCCACCTCCCTGGCCAGGGATTGAACTTGTACTGCAGTGGCTGCGGATAGCATCATAAAGCTGTGCTTTACGCTGTTGCACCACCAGGAAGCGCCCGTAGAAAGTTCTATTGAGCAACTATAACATCACTCAGATTCTTAAATGAATCAAGCTCAGCATCTTGGCATAGCCAGTTAATGGCCATCTGTTTTATTCATATAGACCCTGGGCGAGGAAACCCAAGAAGTATTCTAAGGGTAAATTTAGCCAACACGTTTGTGCATGCTTTGAAACAACTGGAGTTATATATCTTCTTGTCTTTAAATATTGCCTGTCTAGCTAGGCCTTCCAGTGTCACAGGGACACCTGGCATTCTGCCCAAAAGTCCTACCATCCCTTTAAAAGGATTAACAGTTCCCAGCCCATGGCCAAGGAGGAGCAGTGAGGGAGGGCTAGCAGCTCCCAAGGCACCTTTATGTCAAGCTGGTGACCTTCACTTTTCTTGCTCATGAAGGGAAGGTTGATTGATTTGGGCTGAAATAAGAGTCTTTCTGTTCCCTTTCCTGGTTCTGGTTTCTGCTTTGGATTTCTAGGCCCAGAAGTTTGGGATCACTGTCACTTACCTCAGTGGAGCCACTCAGAAGTCACTTCTCTGACTAGAGTTCCAGCTCCTTTGCCCCTCCCCTGCATTTCCTGGACCTACAGCTTCCTAACTCAGCTGTGGAAAACTCCACGCCTCACACTATAAAGGTAGTCTTCAGGCTTCTGTGCACTAGAGCCTGGCCAGAGTTGAGTTTCCCTGCTCAGGGCTAACATTATTCTTATTTTTTCCCATGGGGATCTTAAAATGATTCCCTTTACCTTTTGGGGGAAAATATCTTTTAATTCTGTGTTCTTAGGCACACACAGTGCTACTTTTTCTTTTCTTTGGTTTTAACCTGAATAATTCCCCAAATAACTTCACTTCCATTCTCTTTAATTCTAGGAACTGGATTTAGAAAACTATATATTAGATCAAAATTTGCTTTCTAACTCTCAGACTTCAGATTAGTATAAGAGGTTTTACAGAGATGTATTTCGAATATACAGAGGAAAAAGTTTCCTCTGCTGTACTTTGTATTTTCATGTAAAGACTAGATTGTTTAAATTATAAAACATTAAATATTTAGGCCATCAGTAAGGCTCCAGAATCTGTTCTGGAGCTAGTCCCTCATTTTTAGTGATTTAGGATGGGTATACTGGTGTCAGGGCTGGTGAGCAACAAGCTCTGGAAGTTCCCAGCAGCCTCTGCTGAGCTAACAACTAATCTAAGTTACAACTAAAAGGACACAAGTAAATACAACACCCTCTTTTATGTATCTGTAAGTAAATACAACACCCCTCCCAATATACTCCCTTGCCCAATCCTGCTCAAGATTCCAGGCACCACTTCCTCCATGAAATCCTTTCTGTCTCTCTGCCAGTTCCACTGAAATTTGCCTGAATTTAGTTCTAGAACTTCAATCCACCCAGCAGCATCCCCCATTCTACTGCAAATTCCTTAAGGATGTTGATCCTGGCTGATTCATCTTCCTATTACCTATAGTATCTAAAACAAAGTTTCTCAACAAACACTTGATCTTAAATAAATCAACTTGATGCCTCAACTTTTGGCCACTTCTAGTAGTAACTGGGTAACTCAGAACAGGCTTCTACTGAGAACAAAAAATGAATACATAAAAATCTTAAAAGCATAGAAAAGCTAAACAAAACTGTGCCATAACTGAAAAAAAAAAAAAAAAAACAGGAAGGCATTCCATTCAGCAAGAAAGCTTCCCAAACCACTCACTGGCTTTAAAACTCCAGAGTCAACAGGAAGAACTTCTCACTGACATGTCAATAAGAAAAATAAATGCAACATTTTAAAACACAGTTAGTAGACAAAATCTGAGTTTACAATGATACCAATAAATTAAAAAACCCCATCGGTCATTGAGCTATTACACACTAACTCGTTATTCTGAAAAATGGCAAATAAAGGAAAGTATTAAATATTTAACTTTCTTTTTTTATATGAAGTAAGCCTCAGGGTAAGCAGATTGTTAAGGAAGGTAGATTTTACTTTATTCAACCTACTAAATTAAGCAAGATGGAAATAAGAAACTACTATTCTACAAAAAAAAAAAAAATCCCTAACTCAAAGTAGATTTGATCAAGAAGATGTGGTAAATATTTATAGCAAAGCTGGCATAGGGGCGCTGGAGAAATGACAGAAGGGTAATCATACGGAGCAGTGACCTTTAACCTCTAATCTCACCATGGACAAAATAGCTAACACTGTTGTAGAAATAAATGTAAAGATATAGCCATGTGCTAATCAGGAAGGGAGTCAGAAAGCAGGACCAAGCTCTGTGCTCAAGGGTTCAACTGTTGCAAGAACCACAGTCATGAGAAGGTAGTGTGTGGGAAGAGGAACTGAACACGAGGGGTTGGAGAGGGAGGAAGGGCTAAGTCACCTGAACTTCCTAAATCCGGGTCAGAATTCAATGCAAATGCGGTGGAAAGCCCCAAGAGTGGTGCAATCTAATCTCTTTGCCTTTTGGAAGGATCACTGGCTGCCCAATGGAGTCAGGTTAACAAACTTTTCCTGCAAAGGTCCAGATAGTTAATATTTCAGGCTTTGCTAGCCTTATTGTTTCTGTTGCTACTCCATGCAGCCTTGTGGCCTGAAAGCAGTCCTAGATAATACCAAATAAATGAGCCCAGCCATACTCCAGGAAGACATGTTTATGGAAAATAACATTTAACTTTAAAATAACATGTAACTTTCATGTATATAAAATGTTGCTTTTATTCTCCCACCCCCACCATTTGGATATAAATTCCATTCTCAGCTCAGAAGAATTACTGCACCCATGGCAAGCAAGTGTGGACCTGGAAGAGACTGAGGGAGACAGGCTGACTTTGGGTGTCGGTAGATCTTCAGTAACACAGGCTCCTTGATGCTGCTGTTGGCCAGGAGGGAAACATGGAGGGAAGGGTGGACTTGGGTGTCTCTTTGGAGGTAGGGTTCATGGAACTTGATGATTCAGATGTGGGATGTGAGGGGAGGGTAAAATGCTATTTAGTCACCCATATTTCAGATAGGATCTGTTTGCTGCCACAGGTTGGCATTTGGAGAGACTGATGATTTGAGTGCTGCCCTGATCTTTATAGCAGAAGGGAGATTTTGATCCTATGGGCATGTCCAACCAAGGCTCACTAAAGGGGTCTCACTGGATCTGATGTGGCTGGCCCACATGCTTAAGCTGCCTGTCTTTAAGTGTTAAAATCTGTCTCTAGAAAACATGACTGCTTGGGTGTTATGTGAGGTTACACTCACAGAACTCCCTGCTATGTGATCCAGCTGATACCAGACCTTTCTTCCTGCAGATGGGTCCAGAGCCACAAATGTGCTCTTTGCTGTTCTCAATTTTAAAATGCCTAATTTTTTTCAGTCCTTAGATGAGAATCAAATTGCTGGGCTCCCCATGACTTCTTCCAGATGGTCTTCTTTGTTGACTCTTCCTCATTATACATTGTGGTTTCTACAAGCAGAATCATCAATTTTTCTCAGAACAGACCTGATCCTCCCAAAAAAGTACTTTGCAGCAAAAGTGGGAAAAATAAAATTTAAACATGTAAACAAATGCACTTCCAAGCTGTCCCTACTGTCTTCCACACCACACTACTGCTTTTTCCCCTTGGCCCAGTGGACCCGCTAAGCCATTCCAGTACTACCAGGGTTCTCCAACATCTTGAAACCAACAGGCTGCATGAAGCCTCCAGCAGCACCTGATGATCCCCCAGCCTAGTTGTCCTCATATTGGTGACCACAAACCTGGGTCTGTGAACTGTAGATGGCCTTTGTGGCCTTCATAGAGAAGAAATCAGGCAGGCACTGAGACTAGGGCAATGATTATGACAAGACAAGTTTGAATGTGTGGTTGAATGTGTTGAAGATAAAAGAATAGCCAGACACTGTGAGGATAAGCTAAATTTCTGGTCTATGGTTCAGTGAAACACCAGTCAATAAATGGCATGAGGAAAGGGAAACACTAGAGTGTAAGCAAGATCTAAAACTTAATAATGTGAAGAAAATTATCCATTGTCTTGCATATTATCTTTTTTAGTATCTGGAACATTCAAATTTCCTGCCCTTCCTCCTAATTTCCTTTTCTTGTAAGATGGCATCAGTATCTGCATAGTTGCATAATGTGATAAACTCAGAGGCTCTGAAATCACCTTCTCAGATAGTCATCCCATTACTGTCTCCACCCAGGATGCTTTCTAAATCCACTGCCCCAATCAGCACTACCTGGACCACAAACCCTTCTGTTGTCAGAATTCACTTTCTGAAACCCTGGTCTGAGTGGTCACCCCTTATCTCCATATCTCTTTGGCTATACTTCATTATATAAGGTCTAATCATAGAGGTGTCTATAACATCTGGGTCTCACTCAACCTCCCCTCGATAGGGTTTGATTTGAGACCTCAAGGACCCATTTCCTGGCCTGTTCCCTCTGCCAGGAAGTCTGGTCAATTCTTATGTGTAACTCAAGACTGGGCTCAAAAGATGCCTGCTGGGAAGTTCCCAGAGCAATAGCAGGGGCAGCTGGTCATGATCTTCTCCTTATGATTCCTCTGGGTCAATTATCCTATTTTACTCTAACATTTTGTCTTTTGGCAAATTTCAGAAAGGCAGGGACCATGTGCTTTATGTCCGTTGCATCATAGTCACTCAACAAAACTGTGGAAGGAATGAATGGGATAGATGAGTGTATATGTGCATGTTAGCCCAATTACCATTTCCACATGGATCCCCATCAGAGATGCTACTTCCAACACCATCATAATCTGACTGTGACAGTAGGTATCTACCCACTGGAGAAAGATGGGGTGTTAGTCACCTGAAACTGAAAGGCTTTAATGTCATTTGACCTGGGAACTGTTATCTAATGATAAAATTCACTGTGACACAGTAACCTTAAGGGGTGGAGGGAACTTATACTGCTATTCCCTATAGGATTTTGGGCGAGCTCTGTGAAAAGATTTCATGTCAAAGATAATGGGATGTTAGGTTAAAGTTAAACCGGTATTGATACAAGTAGCTGTGCCATTGTGTGACACAAGCTATGCAACATCTATCGTCTAACAGATTCCGGGTAGAACGGGAAAAGCTCTGAAAAATCAGACTTTCCACTGCTAACTTATGTTATGACCTCCCTTTTTTGTATAATCATAATATCAAAATATTCTGAGCAACTTTCAGCTTACAATTGGACTGTCTCAGCCGCATAAGGCCGCCAGTACTGTCCTGTACAAAGACCATTATGATGGCATCTTCCCACCACTGAGGATGTGCAGCTCCTCTCCTAAACAACAGGGCACGTGTCTGAGATGACATCTCCCTGCCTCTGCTGACCTGGGGCACATGGCAGCCAGACTGCAGGTCAGGTTCCAACTCTCGAAGACAACAGAAGACAGAGATGTTCTTGGAGCAGTAGGGTGCTTCTGCACAGCACTAAATGATAGGGCACTCAGGACAGCAGCCACAATGACAAGAATGACCCAACAAAAGGCCTCACTTGTGTAGCTAAGCCAGGCTGTATCCGCAGCAAAACCAGGAACCTTTTCAGTCGCTCAGCGACTTGCAAAACCTCTTCCTCTGGCCTCCACCTTAAGAGGTTCACAGTGGCCTTTTCCAAGATCAGCCTGTACCAGGGCTCAAATCCACTGGCCCCCAAAATGCTGAAACAACTCCAACCTGGAATTCTGGAGCGGGACAAAAAAATAACCAACTTCTTCCTTGTGCTTTCTTTGCCTACCTCCAGACTTCTGCTTCCTCTCCAAGGTAACCCTTCCTCAAAATTGATATTTTTTAACATTATCCCTGAGGCTGTATTTTCTTCACAGCCACAGGCCAAGACCTGTAACAGTCCTTGGCCTCAGTCCCCACTTTTATTTTTTATCCCCATATTTATGGTGAGTATTGGACAAACCCTTTCAATTGCATAATTACTAGCAATGGCCTAATTACCAGCAACATTATACAACACAATTGTTGGAGACCAGCTCCAACTATTGAGGTGTCTGGAGGCAAGACAGGCAGGACTCTAAGGTGGGAAGGCGTCAGTGAGCAGAGATTCCTAAAAAAGGGGGAAAGGGAGAAAAAAGGGGAAAAAAGGGGGTGAGGAAGACACGGGAGTCAGAGTTGGGTGCAAGTCTTCCTGCTCTGCCTTCAGCAGAGGTTTAATTTTATACATTAGGAGTAAGTAAGTAGTGGGATGATATCAGCACAGGAACTGGACTGAGAGATTACAATCATCTTTTTTCTAAGAACAGTTTAGGGTCGTGGGTCGTATTGCCCTTTAGCTGAGATATAACATTCTAAAATCAATCAAGGTTAAAAACAGGTACATAAGTGTACAAAGTTTATGACTAATATTACTATAGTGGAGGTCAGCTAAGATAGAAGTCCCTTAAACCTTATCTACTACTTAATGGGTTTTTGTTTTTCTACCTGAGTCATCCTGGGAGGCAGAAGAGGAAATTCCTTGCTAATCAAATCTCTGAATAGGTGAATTTCCTTATCTGAAGACTACATAGTAGAATCCTAAAAAACTAGCAAGAAGACTTTTGTGGATTCCTTTAAGGTGTACAGGTAGAAAACTAGTTTAAAAACAGACAAGCTGGGTAAATTTCCACATCTAAAGGCCAAACAATAAGAAGTTTGAGTAATTCTTTAAAAAGCTGAATAGAAGGCTAGGTGAGATAATAGAATGATAAGATTTGGGTTTTCCTCCATATTGCAGTGAGAGAGACTTTGCAAAAACAGCCCTCTTGCTTTTATTTATCAGTTGGTAGTCAAGTCACTTGACTTCAGGGGAATTTTTCACCCTGGTGCAGTGTCCCGCTCCAGAATTCCAGGTTGGAGTTGTTTCAGCATTTTGGGGGCCAGTGGATTTGAGCCCTGGTACAGGCTGATCTTGGAAAAGTCCGCTGTGAACCTCTTAAGGTGGAGGCCAGAGGAAGAGGTTTTGCAAGTCGCTGAGCGACTGAAAAGGTTCCTGGTTTTGCTGCGGATACAGCCTGGCTTAGCTACACAAGTGAGGCCTTTTGTTGGGTCATTCTTGTCATTGTGGCTGCTGTCCTGAGTGCCCTATCATTTAGTGCTGTGCAGAAGCACCCTACTGCTCCAAGAACATCTCTGTCTTCTGTTGTCTTCGAGAGTTGGAACCTGACCTGCAGTCTGGCTGCCATGTGCCCCAGGTCAGCAGAGGCAGGGAGATGTCATCTCAGACACGTGCCCTGTTGTTTAGGAGAGGAGCTGCACATCCTCAGTGGTGGGAAGATGCCATCATAATGGTCTTTGTACAGGACAGTACTGGCCACAACTTTGGTTAATGGCCATTGTTGGCCTCAGTATCTCCTGTTTATCCTTGTTGGGGGAAGGATGTCCTGAAGGAATGCTACACAGTTTTGTGGATACCACCCCCTACTCCAGTTATTAAAACTACAGCTCCACCCCCTACTCCAATCACTGAAACTACAACTCCCAGCAATACGAAGGGGAGAACTGTGAGGACCCAAAGGCAGAGCTAAGCAGGAATTTTGGGACTTTTTTGGGGATATATATGTAGGATCCATGTTAGACTCTCTCTCTCTCTCTCGGCCTGGTGGTTGGTTGTTAGACTCTTGATGAGCTTTCAGTGTCCTATTGGGGTTCCAAGTTAGCAGAACTGGTAGGATGCTCTAGTTAACTTGTATCTCCCTTTCTTTCCCTGGGTTGTTCCTTTTCCTTTCCCTTTTGTAAATAAACCATTTATTGACCCTTTTGTTTCTGCCTGCAGTACAACTGAATTTTAAGCACGTGGGTGAGGACCCACAGACAGGCAACCCAGTTCACATTGGGGTGCTCTGTAATATCCTGTTTGTTAAATAACTCCCTTTGTTGTTGTTTCCTGAACCTGTAGATGAAGAACCCAGACAGTATTTGATACAGTATTTGGGCAGTGAGGCCTTGGCCAGTTTAGGGTCCCCTGCCTAAACTGTACTGCCCAAGACCAGGATGTCCCTTTTGGCACTTTCCAAACACAGCTGACCACAGTGCCATTTAGGTGGTTCTATTGTGGAACTGCCTTTGGGAAACATTGGCCCAAACATTGGCCCTTGCAAACCTATATTTTTCTAAAAACAGAAAGAAGGACCTAAAATAGTACTTGCTTTTTACTCACTAATCATGGTCCCTCTAAGATATGTCTATCATCAGGATCTAATACTGAAAGATCAGAAGGTAAAAGACATCCTATGGAATCAAGTAAGTTTTATTTGGAATAATCGTCAACAACATAAATGTAGTTGCCTCATAATTGTAGGGCCACAGAGTACTCAGAAAGGGATTAGAAAGTAATTACAAAAATAGTTGGCACAGATGAAAGTAACCTGAAACTATAGTCTTTGGCTCTAAAGTATATAATCACACTGGAAAGAAAAGGTGAAAATCTTTAGACTGTTTGCTTTCTGTCTTGTCCAGATGGCAGGGAATCACCAGCCCTTAGCACCCCAGTGCTGCTGTGACACCCAGGCCTCAGGATTATCAGAAGGGACCAGAAGGCCACACAACCTCCATCTTCATGCACCTACAAGGTGGCAATCAAGCTCAATCTGCATGCTAAACAGGACTATGGCTGCAGCCTGTTTCTGAGCAATTTGATTAATGCTTAAATATCTACCAAATAGAATTTCCAGTGACAGGAGCATTACAAGAAATTCTACAAGGATGGCATCTGGCTTTTCAACTTGGCAAGTCTCATGAGGCACTGGTCCCTCCACTTCCTTCGGGCAGTTAAGTGCTCTGGGTCAGCAGGAATCTTTATGCATAAGGCCTGGGAAGAAGAAAAAGCAGACAGGAAATTATTTACCAGAAATGTATCTGCTGTTTTATTTGTAAATACTGTGACTTTGCTTTCAAAGACTAAAGTAGTAAAGAAAATCCAAAATAACATAGGCCTTGCAAACCCAGAAGGCTTACAGTTCCTTGGAGGCAAGCCAAAATGAATTACCAATTCACTGGTCACACTGTTTTCAAAGACTGCTGGTGACCATAACAGAACTGTAGAAAGGCAAAGTTAGGAATGCGGAAATATAAAAATCAAAGGCAAAGGTACTTGCAACAAACACAAACTCACTTGTCACAGCGCTTCCACTTGGGAGCATAGTTCTCTGCAGTGAGTCTACATACCTGGTGAACTTTTTTCGCTGTGGCATCAGAGAACTCTGGAATGGGCCCAAAGGTGTTCAGCACACGTTTCATGCCTTCGCTGTATCTGTCACAGTAGCTAACCATACCTGAAATCATACAAAAACAAGAATACTCACCATCAGCAAGAACACCATATAATTTTAAAGTAAGAAACCTATGAGGCAGTCTTGCCCGGGGTCAGACTGACTCCATTCTTTCCTCACTGTGGATGAGGGAAGGTGGAAGCTGGGTGCTCCACATGCAGCAGACATTGGGAAACAGACCCACACTTCAGGTTACTAGTCAAGCTTGCTCTCAGTGCCTAAAATCTTGAAAGGCAAGGGCCCCTCACGTCTGCCACTCCGCCCTCGGCCACTGCCTCTTAGCGGATACTCCAGGCAGCCTGAATTCCTTGTGGGTTTGCTGTAATCACATTAAAGTCTTATTTTCATTTCACGTAAGTATAACTCCTTCAGCAATGTAGCTCAAAGGGTACTGGCCTAAATGGCTTGAATACATTTTTAAGAACCAAAGAGGTCAAATTGAATCAAGTTAGTTTCCCATTTCATTCTTAATAGATGAACTCTAGTTATCACTTTTTGAGGAATCTCCAGGGCAGCAGATTCTTCAGTAAGTTATGTTTATTTTATAGGTAAACCTGGAGTATCTACTTGCTTACGTTTTGGTCAGCGGAATCCAGCCACCCCCACCTCCCCACCCCCCACCGCCAAGCCCCACGGCATATGTGCATCCAGGCCTTTGGGAATCCTATACATTTCTTGGATCTTAAGATTGAGTCCTAGGATTTTAGTGACAAACACATAAAGAGGCTTAGCTAGGGACAAGGGATGGGTAAACAAACAGTTAAAAACAGTTGCAGGGCTACATGTGGCTGAAATGAAGATATTTTGTTAGAATCAGGCAAACACAGAGAGGGAAATGCAGGCCAAACAGCATCTGCCCCCTGTCCACAAGGAGGGCCTGCCAAGGCCTGCATTGCTCTGCAGCCCACATTCCCACCACCCAGCAAGCAGGAGGCAGCTAGGCTGGGCCAGTGTAGGCATGTGCCTGAGACAAGTCAGATCAGAAGCTGCTAAGCACACGGAAGAGGAGACATCTAAAGCCTGGCCCTTCCGAGGACATGGGCGAACTGCCCTTGGCATATTTCCAACATCTTTTAAAACCAGGAAGACTCAATAGTGGGTCAGTCAGGTAAAGAAAATGACAATGAAGCTCCAGAATTTGCAGAGATTCCAGAGGCTGGCTCTCAGCTAGTCCACAGAAACTATCAATTTAAAACAAAACTGATCATCACTAGATAAGCTATAAAAAGTCAAACTTCTTTGGGATTTAGTTTTGATTCACCTAAACGGATGTGAAAGCCTAAATTCACTGGATTTCCATTTTATTTGCCTCGTCATTTTCCACTGTTTTCATGTACTAAAACTACATCCAGTCTGTCTTTAATAGAAAAAGTGTTTTGAAGGGTAGACAATTCCAGCTATACCAATTTTTCCAACATCAGCACCTGCAGTTAAATGGTAAGCACTCTTTTTTTAAATGAAGAATTTCCATCTATTTAATGTAAGTATAACTCAACAATTCAGAATTCTGGACAATTCCTTAAATGTTCTAACACTGACTGATTACTTTAGATGGGTTAGAACACAAAACAACCTATAGATTTATTTCATCTCAGAAATCAAATATTTTCTTCACCTTATCTGTTCATTTATTCAAACTAAAGGTGGTAAAATCCAGACACAATATATTTTATTCCTTTTGGGTAGGGCATAGACACAAGAATCAAATAATTTGAAAAAATATTCAATGAGAAGAAAATGGGTAGCTATAGCTGTGATTCATCCATTTGTAGAGAAAACAAAAATTCAATAGCCACTCTTTCAGGAGCTAATTCCATCTTCTTTTCCTTACAGGAGCAGAAACAAGTCACAGATTCACGCTTCATGTCTACATGACTTCACAATTTTTGAACAAATGTTACTCGTTCACAGTAAAGTGACTACTTGTGAAGTCACTTGAATCTCTCAGCAGCCTTCTAGAACTCTTTTTCTCCCTGTTTACAAAATTTGTGGTTTTAAAACAGCGTTTATTCTATAAAATAGAATAAAATATGGCAAAACTCTTTACAATACATATTCCCCCATTTTGTTCAAGGAAGCCAAATAAATTTTACTCTTATGATTTTTATAGCATAAAATAGGGTATTTGGGATAAACGATCCTGTTGTTTGCAGTGAGACTAAGGAACCAACACTGGAAGTTTCTGCAGGGCCCCTTCCCCCACTCCACTTGTGGAGAAAGGATCCCATGCCCAGAGGAAGGCTTTGCATTTTGCTCCAAACAGCAGCTTACAGTCAGATGAACAGCAGCTTACAGTCAGATATGCATTGTGCCTCATTATTTACAATGTCCCAGTAAGTTTATAACTGCTACTGTTATTTGCAACATCTCACTATCCATTAGAAAAGTATAAAAGGAGGATTTATCTTATTTCCAACAATAATTTTGGCTTCTCTACATCATGAAAGGAGAACTGAATGATAAATATTCTAGAAAAACAATTTCATTGGAAATATAAAAGAAAAAATAATCACATTTTAATTCCCTATATTTCCATGAAATGTTTGATTTTTTTTCTTCAGTGCTTTTAATGCTCTTTGCTTTGAACAATATACTTTCCAAAGTATACTGGAAGCTCTTCGAGAGTTTAGCTTTTTAGAAGACTTTAACTAAGAAATGCTTACATGAGCAAGAAAAACTGCAGGAAAAGAGCAGATTTTCATGAGATTAAATTTAGCTTATTTTAATGCTTTCTAACTTGGAAATCCTCTGTAGTTAGTCCCTGAAAGTGAGGCAGTGTGCTTTTTGGAACCTTTGCTGAGCCATGATGGATGGACAGGAAGGAGCGTTCCAGTCTGTCTGCATGCATGGAGCAAGCCAGATGCACATAGCCCCATTGTCACCCCTGGGCTGGGGATTGGGTTTCTTGGAGAGCCCTGATGGTTTCCACACTAGAGGAGTGTGGCTTTCACATAATATATGAACCCACACCTATCTGAATTCACTTGCTTTTAAGAGACAAGGTTTCACAGAACTTATTAAGAAAGATCAAATAGGCCCCAAAGCACAGAGAGACATTATCCAATTGTCCCCCAAGGGAGACCTTGCCTGAGGTCAGGGAGGGCTGGTGGGGGGCAGAGGCAGACCCAGGGCCTCTCAATTCATCAAAGTGCTAGCCCTATCAGCTCAGCTGTTTCCACTGCATACATAACTCCACATATAAATGAAGCTAACCCACCAAGCAGACATCTCTTAAAAAAAAAAAGACAAGTATCTTCATAAAGCAGGGAATTTTGTGATGCAATTATTTTGATTAGGAGTAATTGCTAAAGGCTGTTAGATTCTGAGATACAGTCTTTCCCAGGTAGAACTAACCTCAGGAAGTGCCCAAGAAGCTGTAAGCCAGTGTGTTCTCTTTACCAATCTACTAGCCAAAGAGCTTGGCAAAGAAACAAACCAAACAGCTCTGCTTTTGTTATTTTGTTTTGCTGTGGAGATTTTGTTATTCCACAGCAAAAATGTCAAACTCTGTATTTATTCTGTATTTTCCTCTCACTCACCTGTGGATCTTTCTAGGAGAACAGAAAATAACTTGGAGGAATAATGAATTAAGTAATGAGACAAAACTTTGTCTGACTATAATGTTTATTAAGAAGTTAATATAACTCAGTGGTTGATCTGTTTTAATTCTCAGACTGCTCTTGTGAGGTAGCTCCTGTTGATACCCCCATTTTACAGATAGGGAGGCTGACATGCCCTGAACTCACTTATGTTGCAACGGTTATTAACTTGTAAGTCAGGTAGGGACCTGGCCAACAGGCTCCACCAAGTAGGTTAGCCAAAAGGTGAGGTAAGCAAGCTGGCCTCCTTTTCTTCATGTGTTATTTTATTAGACTAAAACCAAATTCTAAAAATACTTTTTTTTTTAAAGATTTATTTATTTATACAGAACTGGGTTACAGACCAGAGATGTGGAGGGTGAGAGGATTCACCAGAGACAGAGCGGGGAGCAGAACAGGCAGATCTATGAAGTACACTGCTG
>NW_004567111.1:57536495-57547850 GCF_000260355.1 Condylura cristata | reverse complement strand
AAATGGTAGCTTTGAGAGTAATAACCTGAGATGCTAGCTTGCTGAAAACAGTATCAGAGAAAATGAATTCTCCTAATTCCAAACTTGATCTTGATCTATTCTAGGTGACACTATGAGGAATACTGAATACTTCACTGGTTCCAAGCCAGATCTCATCCCTGTCTTAACTGTGGTCTTCGGAACACTCAGAAGTTGAAAACTACATCCGCCTACCATTATCATATTAAGTCAATTAGGTTTTCTTATCATATCGGCTTTGTTTGAAAAATTGTTATGAGCCTCCTTCCTGTCTGCCACACATTTGATCTCAGGTTTCTGGTTTCACTGACTTCTGTTTCTATTTGAGAATCAAAGCTGTTCCCAGTTCTCTCCCTATTGATTTCTTATGATACCTGAATTATTTTATTTTTCTCAAGGAAAAAATGAAAATAAAAGAATAGAAAATCATAGTAGTTATCAAGCACTACATCTCTATGTATTCCAGGTGCTTAAATATGTTAATCACACTTAGGTTCTGATTGAAAAACATCTGAAATTTTTCAAGATTTTATTTTAATAATATTTTTAAATTCCTGCATTACTTTTACAAGAGTCTATTTTTTATATTATCATCCATGTTCAATGATTACAAAAGTAAGATAATCTTCCTGCAGCTGCTTTTGACAAGGCTCAGTTTTAAAGAACCAAGTCAGCTATTAAATCACATTTGCACAATACAGGGAACCAGGCCACTCCAGGAAGCATATGAGCATCTGCTGAGTATGAGTCTACAAGCAGCCAAACTGCCTGGAATCATTTCTTGGAAACTTTATTTCATTAATTACTATGGTGAAAAATTGACTGAACTATTATTCCCAACATCATAAATTATAAAATCTAAGTCAACAATCTCCCAGAGGTCATCAACCTCAACTTCTATCTTCACTGTAAGCATCTCCTCAAAACGCCTAGCTGTCCCAAGGGCGGGCAGTCACCCTGAGTGGCCAGCGCCTCTCATGGCACTACCCTCTCTGATACAGCTCCAGTTACCAGAAAGTTATTCTGGCCCCATTTGAGCCCAATTTTTTCTGCCTGTCATTTTCAATCTTTCAGTCCATAAAAGGCAAGGACAGACACATTCTAATCTGGTTGCCTTCTAGAAAAACTCCAATTTCTCAATATTTTTGTTACATGTAGACACTGGAGCAGAATACAATATTCTTTTACTCTCTGTGTAAGTGTTTTACAAGTTAATAATATGGTTATTAAAATAATATATAATAATTGCAGCAATGTAGGTCAAGACAGAAAAACAAAAAAAATACTAAGTTATTTATAGTTTCAATACCAAGAAATAGCAGCAGTAATAAGATGGAGGTGACATTTTCCCAGGTTTTTACAAGGATTTTTTGTTTTATTTTGTTTGAATTTGATATGAGTTTTACTGCATTTCATTCAAGTGATGTCTTATTTTGAATTGCTTAAAATCTGGTTGAGAGTTTCATTTTTTAAAGCTTCTCACCCATCTCAAGTTATTTTCTTTCTTTTGTATGCCTCTTTCTTCCAGAGTCAGCAGATCATAGGTTCATACCTTCATCCCCAGGTCCTTTGAAGTTGTTTCCAGGGTAAATGCCTGGGCTGCCAAGGTCTGTGATCTGCCCTTCTACTCAGAGATACCCACTTTGTGAATCCCTAGACTCCTGGAACAAAACCTACAGCTCAGCAAATCACACACAGAGCTACTCATATGTAAGCAGAAGGTCTGTGCAGCTGAGACTCATGTGGTTCCCCAATCTGGTCTTTTTTTTTTGCCTCTGTAAATAATTTCATCATATTCCTCAAGAAAACATATTTGGGGCCCTCCCTGGTGGCGTAGCACAGCACTGAGAAGCTAAAGCCACTTCCGCATGAGTTCGATTCCCGCCTGCCCCGGAGGTGACCACATGGCGTGGCAGACCTCTCCTGACCCGCCCGCTGCTCCCCTCAGCAGTGTACTTTGTCTATCTGCCATTTCTGCTGCCCACTCTGTCTCTGGTGAAACCTCTTGCTGCCCCTGAGCCTCTGGCCTGTACCCCAGTTCTGTATGCACAAATAAATAAATCTTTAAAAACCAAAAAGAAAACACATTTGATCTTCTAGAGACTGGTTGATTGGCCATAGTTTCCATCACCTCACCCCATCTTTTTTATTTTCCACCTGAGTGTCTTTTGCTATATGGAGCTCTGCTCATGACTCCCTGTGTAGCCGCATCTCAGGTGGTATAAGGCAATCTGCTGCATCATGATAACCCACCCCAGGCCCTGTCTCTGAATTACCAGGGCTGCCACTGTCTGCTACATAAGATATTGTTTCTATTCAGTTGTAAGAGAAGGCAAAATTCAACTATTTATACAAATCTAATGAAAACACTAACCAATGTAGAATTTCCACCTTAGCCCCAGCGGAACAAAGCGTACCTTCTGCATTGAGGTGCATGGTTTCCAGGGGTCCGATGAATGCGTACCGCATGCCCAGGCCATCTGACATGACAAGGTCGAGGTCGTTTGGAGACACTATTCCTTCCTAAGTGCAGAAAATGGGCAGCATGTGAGTATTCTGGCAACATAATTTCATTAGCATCATTTCACCCTAACATCTTGGAAACAGGGTTCTAAAATACTCTCCAAAGCAGTATAATAGGATTGTCACTCAACTTTGCTTAAGTATATATAAATAAATCCTGAAGAGAATATCCTATGAAATGGTCAAACACCAATTCACTTTTTCTCTAGCTGGCATCATCCTAGGATTGAAGCAAATTCCTTTCCTTACCGCGCCACCACTACCCTTCTCCATCCCGTAACCTAAGTACCATTGAAGCTTTTGAGAAGAGGGTAAGAACAAAGGAATGGGGAAAAGGTTTGAATGGTGTATTGGAGGAAAAGAGCAAGTAGGATTTTCATGTTTGCTAATATCAAAGGGAGAAACTAGAGCCATCAAAAGAACTGGAAGGCTATTCTCTGGATTTTGCCCATTGGCAAGCCTGGCCTTGTTCAGATTTTAATGTGTTTATTAAAAAATATACACTGAGATGAAATGCAGCTTAGCATTGTGCTTATTTGCAAATGTGAGGCCCTAGAATCTCCTGCAAATGTGAACTGTTAAAAAGAAAAGGCAAGTTGTTAGGCATTTAGCTTAGAGGTTGAATTGGCCACTGGCCAGTTTGTGTGCGGCCTCTAACCACATTGCTTTAGGTACGCACTGGGGTGCGCTTTAAAGATGGACATGACCTGGGCTGCACTGCTCATGGGCACTTTCTGAGAATAGTTACCATGTCCTGCTCAGAAGGAAAGTGGCAGAAGCAGTATATTTTCCCTTAAATCTTCACTGGTAAAGCTAGCAGAATTACTGTGAAATTTCCAGTTCCTTCTCAGGGTACTTCCAGCATAAACAGAAAATTGTGAGGACAGAAGTGAAATTCACCTCCATTAACAGGCCACTAAGTGTAGCTGTGTGGCTAGTGCCTCTTTCACTGGTTTCTTGTGGGGCCCTGACCCCTCTGGGCGCTGGTTGATTGGAATCCTGGGTCTCCAAAGCCCTTAGCTGCAGCAGTCTTAGCTCTGCACCACCATTAGGGCACATTTACTCAGCTGCTAGGAACAGGCTGACAAGTGGCCCACCCCACACTGCTTCTTTACTTGGGGCTACAGGGCAAATCCTGTTTTACCTTGAAAGGGAAGTCTATAGTCCTAATTAAGAGGTTATGGGGGGTGGGGGTGGGTGAGAAGGATTTCTACTTCACCCTTTAGCTGACTGGGAAATGAGAAATGCCCCTCTGGCTTCCAGGCAACTCTGAGAGGACTGGTCCAGGCCTTCCCTTAGGTATTGGGCATTAGAGCTCCTCCTGGTGGTTCTCCTGTTCTCTGGGCCCAGGTGACTTCTCTGCTTCCCAGACTTCAGTCACTCAAGAGGTTGCAAGAGAAAGAGGATGTGTACCCATTACCATCACCAGCTGCTCAAGGGTAAACACCTGGCATCTCAGGTGTGTGTGGGTGTTTAGACCACCTGTGGTGCAGGGAGGCGGGAGCTTGGGAAAGGATGTCATCTAAGAACTAAGAAGGAAACAGATCCACCTACAAAGGGTAAGAATGATTTAGCTGTGGCTGGGAAATTCCATTTGAGAGAAACATTTCCCATCTAGTGAGAGATGAACATACAAAATAGCGCACAAAGAATATATTTACAGCTTAGACAATAACTACAAATCAACCCCAGAACTACCTCCTTGGCTGCCTTCCCAATTGTATATACTTTTCTTCCCAGAGGAAATAACCTGTCTTTCCTAGTAACCTTTATTTTTAAGATTAATATATGTTGACATTCCTAAACAATAGTTTGCTTTTAGCCGATTTGTCACCTTTTTGTCTTTAGGTAAACATACCTGGTTCAGCTGACTAGTTACCGACCACCTGCCAATTAATCCCTCTACCTGCTTTTTCCACCCCAACCCTTTCGTTTCTGATAACAACCATTTTGTTCTCCAAATCTAAGGTATTGTTTTTGTTTGTTCATTTGCTTTGTTTCATATGAGTGAAATCATATGGTATTTGTCTTTCTCTTACTGACTCCACTTAGCAAAATCCCTCAAGATCCATCCATGTTGTTGCAAAGATTAGGATTTTGTCTTTTTAATAGATGAGTACTATTCCATTATATATATACATACATATGCCTATACATACAAACAGACAATAATATATGCCTATATGCCACATCTTCTGAATCCACTCATCTGTTGATAAGTACACTTAGGTTGTCTCCACATCTTGTCTACTGCAATAGACATCTTCGAAATTGAAACAACTGTATTCTTGTGTGATTTGCTTCCTTCATTTAAACTTATGCTTTTAAAATTCACCTACATCATGTGTCACAGTAATTTGTCTACATAAATTGTCTATTGCAATTTACTTATCCATCCCACTGTTCATGAACATCTGGGCTATCTGTATTGTGTAGTTATTGTAAGTGAGAGCACTCCTGTCTATGACTCCTGGTACACACGTATGGGAGCAGAACTACTGTCCTAGAGCCGGCATATCTTCAGCTTCATTAGATAATGCTAAGCTACTTTCCAAAGTAGTGCCTGTGTTCACTGCCTCAAGGAGAGCATGTGAGTTCCCACTCTTCCAGATTCTCTCCAACACTTGGTGGTATAAGGCTTGCAAAGTTTTGCTCACCTGCTAGGTTTTAGTGGTATCTCACTAAAGTTTCCTATTGGTTCTAATCATTCTATAATGAGTTCAACTCACTGCAAATGAAAGCAAACAAATTTAAATCACTCAATTACTGACAAGTGTCAGCTCCTTTCACTTCTGACAGCATAGCTATAAGTGGGAAGGGAGCAACAACAGGAAGGAAGTGAATACAGAGTCCCACAGCAATGCACAGTGTACCCCCACCTTCACCACCCTCTCCAGCAAGCTCCCAGTGCAAGAAGGTGGGCTGTTATTATCCAAATGCCTTTGCTGTGGGTGCCATGATGCTCTCAAAGGTGACCAGGTACGTGACCTGCAGACTGTCTTTCATCTTTAATATGCAGGTCAAAAATTCAAACAGCTTGACATTTTTATGATAGCATTCAAACTGTGAAGTATATAAATATGAAGCCATGCTATAAACACAATGTTATTTGCTTTGCTGCCTGTCTTCTGAAATTGACGTTAGTGCTTTTAGAGCTGACTTCAACCAGATTTCAAAGTATCCAAAATGGGAGTCATCCAAGGGAAGTTAACTTCTGATTTGTAAGTTTTTTGCAGGCTAACAGTTAAATAAAACCTTTGGTGGACTCTCTACACGACATCATCAGGTTGTGGAGGAACCACACTTTCTTCTAACTCACAAATGTTCTCTCCTCTTTCCTATTTCATCTATAGAAGGGCTGTCTATTTTTCCAGTTATTCACTAGTTAGAAAAAAAGGAAAAGTATAATATCTTTTCTTCCTAAATCCTTTCTGCTACATTTAGATTTTTGAAGGATTCTCAAAGTCCAAGTCTTTACCAAGAAGCTAAATCTAGAAAAAAGAACAGTTCTAAGTAACTCAGTTGAAAAGCTCACTACTCAGGATTTCACATCACTGAAACAAACATTACCACCGACCCTCAGCACTCAGCACTCAACCAAAGGTTCATGTTTAGGATATTGTGAAGTTCAAGTTACTTAGTTTTGCTGCTGGCTTCATTTCCCCAGTGTCTAGGTGACACCTATGACCCAGGTGGTAATATTGTCGATGATAATTAGAATGAATAATTTTGGTGATATAAAAGGCAGAAACAAATGCTTAGTTGAACATACTAATCTGATCAATGATTCCTTAGAAATAGAGGGTATACTGCACACTTGCCTAACAACTGAAACTCTATGCCACTCCAGTGTTCCTGTGGTTCAATTAACATTTGTCAGTATACAATCAGTACTTTTCTACTTCATGGTCAAATTCTCAAGTTACACAAAAAAATTCACACAGAAAAATGTATACAAAGATCACTGTTAGTTCAAAACCTGGTTTGTAACACATCCAAAAAAATCAGCAAGTGAGGAAAGCCAAGTCAGAATCTCTTTATTGAGAAATTTTCTGCCTTTACTTCCTTTAATTAAAACCTGAGATTTACAACAATCAACCAACCTACACTCATGATTTGTCCACATACCTCGTACCTAGCTGATATACTAGGAGTTAATTCCAGTTGATGGGGGAGGAGGGCAAGACTGCTGCCCATGAGTAAGAATCAAGAATCAAGAATGGTAATAATGCACTCAATTACTGTGATTCAAACTTAAATAGTATTAAGGGTTTGATCATCTATCAGGATTCTACCAGAGATATAACCAATGGAATACTTATATATTTTGGAGATAAATAGAACATAGAGAGAGATGCATAGAATACATACGTGTGTGTGTGTGTGTGTGTGTATTAGCCTGTGTTTGACCAAAAGTGATGGACTCTAATCCATTGAAGAGCACCTTTACAGGGGACAGAGGATAAGGTCCAAGGATGGTCCTCACTCTCAAGTCTCATGGATCTTGTACTTGGTGGAGCAGGAAGAGAAAACACATGTATAGTTAGCAATTATCAAAGGGATAATGGATACAGTGGCCCTTGGTCTGGCCCTGCCAACAGATAGAGAAAGGACAGAAGAAATGGTGGGGGCCGGTCTGGCAAAGCTTAGAGATGCAATATTTGATACGTGAATCCCTTGTGACTCTTTTCTCTATTGTTGCCAGTTATACAGACTTACTTTTCCTTCTCGTTAACCATCTACCCTCATACCTAATTTTCTTATTCAATTCACATATTTTTGTATGTCTTCATTTTCAGCTGTCTTTCTCATGTTTCATCATGCCATTTTTCCCTTCTCTAGATATCATTTCCTAATTCCCATTTGTGGTTTTCTTCTACTTTTCACCAAATTTGGTCCTAAGCTTTCAAGTTTTTCTTATTCAAATAAATACTCCTTTAACTTTGAGCCTCATCCAGGAAAAGATGTGCTACCCAGGAATCTGGATTCCATCATATGGAATTCTCTGACCCCTGTTTGGGCCTTAATGCATGTCTTTAAATGAGAAACAGGAGTCAGGAAAAGTTTTGGGTTAGGTGGGTGTCCTACAATGAAATGCAGCATATTAGGAATGTGCTGGATTTGCATGAGGAATGTACTGGATTTGGTTCTTATCACTCCAGTCAGAGGCCAAGGAGAATCATGATCATCATGTTTCCAAAGAAGAGAAGTTAGTATTCCTCATTCATATTTGAGTTACTTCTACATCTGTGTGTTCCCAATCTCCAAAGATGTTCAAAGATGGGCTGGGTGGGAATAATCACTAACATAGAAATAAATCAAGTATGAGTGAGGGACACTGTACTATCTTTTTAAGAAACATACAATCTCAGAATCCATGCAAGTGGCACAGAGAGTAATACAGGTTTTGAAGTTTAAATTAAGAACTATCACAATGATTCCTGGCTTTTCTCATGATAAAATCACTAGCTAGATGAGCTGTTTCCCTCCATTTAAATACAGTCATAAAGTTTTGTCTTCTAAATTCTTTACCAAGCACTATTTCTACATCAATATGAAAGTGGCTCTCAAACAAGAGAGAAAAAGAACTGGTCAGGCCTCCCTGGTGATGCAAGGGGTTAAGTGTCAGCACTATGAAGCTATCAGCAGCAACTGTAGCACAAATTCAATTGTTAGCCAGGGAACTGACCCACATGGCACAGCAGACCTCCCCTGTCTAGCCCACTGCTCACCTCACCAGTGTATTTCAGTAGATCCGCCTGTTCTGCTCCCCTCACCAGTGTATTTCAGTAGATCCACCTGTTCTGCTCCCCTCTCTGACTCTGGTGATCCTCTCACCTCCTGCACCTTTGCTCTTGAATGCATAAGTCAATCAATCTTTAAAGAAAAAGGACCAGTTCATCTATTCTCACCCATGCTGCCTTCCAAGGAAAAGGTGAAGCCACTGAAAGATTTTAGTAGGTAAAAAGAGAAGAGTTCTGAATGCTGCCCACTGTTAACTCAAAGTTTGTGGTCAGGTTTGCAAGATACCTGACCTCTTGCCAATACCTACAAGTTTTCTTGGAAGCAGAGCACAAACATTCCTGTAGAATGACTCTGGCAAATTTTGTTACATTGTATGAGAGCTGGTTGAACACATTTAATTGATGCAACCAGACACTGAATCACCCCCATAAAACACCCATTGTCAAGAGACTTAGGATAAAGGAAAGTAGAAGTACAAGGGGACCATACTGGTTAGTTCTGGGAATAAGCCCACACACAGCAGCAGAGGTGGGTTGAATCCTCTGAAGACTTTTTGACTACATACATCAAATAATAAAATAATAAAAATGTTGCTCGTCTCTGGAGAACACCCCCATGCTGGAAATTTATTCCTTGAGAAGACTCGAGAAAAGGACACTAGATATGCAGAGGCTCATTGTGGCCGTAAAATGGCAGAAAACTTGAATCTTGCTTAAAACAACCACAAAGGAAGATTACATTTTAAAATAAGATCAACAGAATGAAGCATCACAAAACCATTAAAAATGAAAACTGGGGCCCTCCCCGGTGGCACAGTGGGTTAGGGTACAGCATTGCTTGCTGGCTGCAGCCACCTCAGTGCAAGTTCGATCCCCCCCACCCTGGAGGTGACCCACATGGCACAGCAGACCTATCCTGACCTGCCCACTGCACCCCTCAGCAGTGTACTTCGTCCATCTGCCTGTTCTGCTCCCCACTCTGTCTCTGGTGAATCTTCTCACCACCCCTGCACATCCGGCCTACACCCCAGTTCTTGTATGCATAAATAAATAAATCTTTTTTTTTTAAATTTTTTTAAAAGATTTATTTATTTGTTCATACAGAACTGGCCAGAGATGTAGAGGGTGAGAGGATTCACCAGAGACACAGTGGGGAGCAGAACAGGCAGATCGACCAAGTACACTGCTGAGGGGAGCAGCGGGCGGGTCAGGAGAGGTCTGCCACACCATGTGGATCTCCTCCGGTGCAGGTGGGGATCGAACTCATGAGGAAGTGACTTAAGCTTCTTAGTGCAGTGCTTTAACCCACTGTGCCACAAGGGAGGGCCCAATAAATAAATCTTTTAAAAAAAAAGAAAAAGGAAAACTGTAGGAAAGTATTCTTGACAAAGACTAGGCAAGAACACATAAAATAAAAGCAGTTTGATTTCGGGTAGAGGAAACATATATGGTATTTTTTTTTCCTTTGCATATTTTTAAAAATAGGGTTTTTAACTGAAAATAAAACAAAAGTGAAAGGTAAAGACAGAAAAGAATTTGTCCTGATATAAGGAATGTTTCAGAGCTTTTCAGGCTGGTGTGTCTGTTCTTATATGCTATGCTTACAACAGTGCTTTCAGGGAGGAAAGACAACAAACAGTATTATAGATTCTGACAGAGAAAGTTCTTAAACTTGAAAAAACATGAGAAGTTGGCCCCGGGAACCTAGTGAACCATGAAGTGGGACCTGCAAATAGCTCTGGTGTGGTCGGCCCTGGCACACAAAGGATCAGGTCCTGCCAAGGGATACAGATGTGGCTGGCTCCAGCAGATGCAATGGCAGGTCTCAATTGCCACTGACTGATTCTTGGAAGGGTGAGCCAGAAGGGCAATGTTAAGTGGAGGCAGTCCCACACAAAGTAGTGGAATTATTACTTGAACAGCAGGACCAGTGCAGATTTTAACAGTTTTGACACTGTGAAGACTCACTCCACATAGAAAAGGATGGCAGTGAAAAGAGGATCCTGGGAGTTGTGGTCTAAAGTAGGGGACACCAGGCAGGGTCACTGGCTCAGCCAGGAGCGCTGGAGAGAAATGAGCAGACATTGGTATATGCAGACACATACCTTTGAAGGAGAAGGTGTGGAGAAGCTGGTATGTTCCACATCGGTTGGGGCCCCAGTAAAGAAAATAACTGAGCAGGCATTCTGATCTGCACTCTAACAGCAACCCCTGGGACTAACACATTGAGAGCACAGGAACACCTCAGTTTCTTATCCCAAATCCCAGAGAGGAAGATTATCAGTAATGGTACAAACATGAGCTAGTCCCAACACAACTCATCCACATAAACATCTGGATCCTTCTAAGCCCCTCCACTACCCTGCTGACTCAGCAACTACAAGGAAGCTCTGAGTAGATACAGACGTCAGCAAAGACTTAAATGAGTGTATAAATAAATGAAATCAAACAAGAGTACAGCACCACCTATAAGATACTTTAATGTCCCAAGTTACTGCTAAAGCTATTTAAAATAATAATAAAACAGGGAGACCTCAAGCACCAAAATGAGCAGACATAAAAAACACTGTAATAATAGACCTCAAAGAGGATATTACAAGAACAACTCTTCAGAATCCAAACACAAAACAATGAAGATTATATCTCATTATCGGATAAAGTTCAGAACTGCTATTACCAAGTAACTCAAAGAGATAGAAGAAAATCCAAAAGATAAGTCAAAGGAATATAAGAGAACTCAATAAAGCTAATGAGAGAGATATAACAAAGTTCGAAGTGGGGGGTGGGTGAGGTGGGGTGAAAATAAATGAGCTCAGAAATAAATCAATGAACAGAACGTAAAACTGAAGCTTTGAATAAGGGGAGAAAACAGAGATTCAGGGCATTAAGAACTCAATAAATGAGGGCACTCCCTGATGCAGTGGGTTAAAGCACAGCATTGCAAAGCTGGTCCCTCTGCTTCAGTGGAAGTTCCATCCCTGCCACAGAGGTGATCCACAAGGCGCATCAGACCTCTCCTGTCTCGCCCGCTGCTCCCCTCAGCAGTGTACTTCGTCAGTCTGCCTGTTCT
>NW_004567111.1:57529222-57536128 GCF_000260355.1 Condylura cristata | reverse complement strand
AGAGAGCTCGGGTCCTCCCTAAAGGTACAGCGGGGTAAAGTACAGCAGTAAGAAGCTAATGCCACTTCCCGCATGGCAGGTGATCCACATGGCACAGCAGACCTCTCCTGGGCAGACCTTTCCTGACCTGCCCACTGCTTCCTTTAGCAGTGTACTTCGTCAATCGACCTGTTCTGCTCTCCACCCTGTCTCTGGTGAATCCTCTCACCACCCCTGCACCTCTGACCTGTACCCCAGTTCTCTAAGCATAAATAAATAAATCTTTTTAAAAATTAAAAAAAATAGAACTCAGTAAATGAGATCAAGAACTCTAGAGAGAGTTTATAGTAAATGCAGTGGAGAATTGAAACAGTGGAGAACTGAAACAGTAACTTTTAAGATGCAATTTGAGAAACATTTGATACCATTAAGTCAATATAAGAATAAGGAGAAAGAGGGTGGACAGATCGCCTACTTAAAGAAGTAACAGAAGAAAACTCCCCCCATAGGGAAAGGAATTAAATATATGAAGCTAAAAGGTCACCTGGTTACTTAAATGCAATGAGACCTACCCTAAGACATAGTTGTCAAACTAGGAAGAATTCAAGACAGAATATTTAAGGCAGGTAGCAGGGGGGAGCATATAACTTATAAAGTTGTTCTTATAAATACTACTGCAAAATTCTCTGCAGAAACTCTAAAAGCAAAAAGAGATGGGAATGATATATTCAAAAACATTCAAAAGATACAAACTTCCAGCCAAGAATACCATAGTCTGCAAGACCCTCTTTTACATACAAAGGAGAAATATAGGCACTCCCAGACAAACAGAAGCTGAAGAAATTTGCAAACACTAGAGTTCCATTCTAAAAAATGTTGAAATGAGCACCCTTATCAATATCAAAGTGAAAAAAAAACAAAAATTCGGTAAAAAAATTGAATAAAGATACGGGATTATGGTGATGGCACATGGGTGACTTGGTGATGGGAAACCCGCGGGGATTACAATTGAGATGGAAACAAAAATGTACAAAATGATGTAAAAATAAGCTTTTGTAATAAAAAAATTGTATTAAAAAATTGAATAAAGATATATAGAACCAGAAAATAATGAAAATAAATGGTAACAGCAAATCCTCATATTTCAATATGAAAGATAAAAAGCATGATTACATCAATAAATGCAGAGAAAATATTTGACAAGATTCAGCACCTACTGATATAAACCTTTAGTAAAATAGAAAGCAGGTACATACCTCAACATAACAAAGGCCATATACAAAAAACCTAGAGCTAGCTTATCTGTCCATGGTGGAAAACTAAAAATATTTCCTCTAAGATCAGGATAACAAGGATGTCCACAGTCACTATAATTATTAGGAGTCCCAGCTAGAGCAATTAGGCAACAAAAAGCTATAAAAGAAATCAAACTGGAAAAGAAGTAACTATCACTGCTTGCCAATGACACAATAATATATATATAACTGTAAAAATGTCACTAAAAACTATTAAAAACAATTAATCTGTATAGTAAAGTGGCAGGCTACAAAACCAATAAATAAAAGCCTATTTTATTCCTAAATACAAATAATAAACTAGAATAGGAAGAAATTAATACATCAATCCCTTTATAGTACCACCAAATAAACTTAATAAAGTAGGTGAAAGAACTAATCAAAAAGAACTATAAGACATTCCTAAAAGAAAAAATACATAAAGAACTGGAAAGATATTCCAAACTCAAATTGGAAGAATTATCATTGTTAAAATGTCCATCTTACCCCAAATAATATATAGAGTCAGTGTAATCATTATCAAAGTCTCAATGGAACTCTTCAAAGAAGTAAAGCAAACATTACTAAATTTTATATGGAATCAAAAAAGACCCGGAGTAAACAAAGCAATATTGACATAAAGGAAAATGAAGGGAGGTAACACACTTCTAGACCTCAAACTGTGCCTCGAGGTTATAGCAATCAAAATAATATGGAATTAGATTAAAAATACTCACACACCAATACAACAGAATTAAGAGCCCAGAAATAAACCCAAATCAATAAACACAGTAGATCTACAACAAAGAAGCCAAAGTACACATTAAAGAAAGGAAAATCTCCCCAACTAATGGTGCTAGGAAAACTGAATAGCTACATGTAGTAAATGAAACTAGACCACATTCTCGTACCAAATACAAATTATAGCTCAAAATGGACTAAGGCCTGAAAACATAAAATATATAAATGAAAACACTTGCAAAATACTCCATGGTTTCGGTGATGTCTCTGGAGACTGGCCCTGGTCTCCTGAGTGGGAAGGAAGCTCAGAAAGCCAGGCCAGGCTGAGCTCCATGCTCAGGAGACTGCAGCTGGATTCCAATGCGCAGCAAGAGAAGCGGTATAAATACGCACAGTTTCGGCTCAACGCTACCAACCCTTTCGGAAGTCACGCCCCCCCTCCAGCCCCACATTGCAGCAGTTTGTCACAGGAATCATAATGTCCCCAGTGTTATCCAGGTTGTCTTTGTCTTCCCAACCAGGTGGCTCACTGTGATCACCTATGAATGGACTCTACTAGGTCTGAGCCTCTTCCCAAGATCACTAAAGGATATTAACAAACATCACTGCATTGTGAGTGTGGGTTGTGATTGAGTTCCGGGACTTTTCAAAATACTGAGACCCTTATAATGACCTCTCTGTGTTACCCTACAGGTGAAAACCATCACTCTCTCAGGACCTCTGAACAGGGGGCCATTGAGAGGAAGTTCTTGGAAACAAGAAAGCAGGAAGAAGGTCCTGACCACACGTGCTCCAAAGGCCTCAGTTCCACAGATGTGTCAGATGAGTAATAACACTGAGCAGGATGGAGCCCACGAAAATGATCGTCATGGTGGACTTATGATGGTAAATTGACAAATTTCACTGGGTGAAAAGCTAGTGGAGGTACCGTCAGGAGAACTTTAACATCTTCTGGTAATGAATCTGCTACCACAGACAAGCTGACCTCAGACTTTGGAAGGCGATAAAGACAGAGGCTAGGGGACACAGGGATCATGAACCTGGGGATGGAAGTGAGGTAGAAAGGTGAGTAAACTCCAGGTGCAGAGGGCTGGGAGGTGGTTCTCTCAGCCTAATAATCACCTGTCCACAGAGTATAATGTCAAGACGTGGAATCAGTAATGCAGAGAAGACAGAAAGTGTCTTAGATAGTTTTGTTGGGTGAATTTTGACCTGGTGAGAAACAAAAAGAAAGGCATATACCCTGGGGTACGCTGTAGATGGGGAGCTGGAACACTGGCGCACCGCAGCTGAACTACCGCAAAGAAAGTGAGACTGGCAGGGCGTGGAGGCACTGGGCAGATGGGAATAAGAGTCCTGTGTGAAGGGAGAGATCAGAGGCTCACTCCGAGCCACGAAAGAAACCAGCAAACAAACTGGCATCATTTCTGCAAGCACATGAGGCTCTAAGCAGGAAGAAGAATGGCCAGCTAAATTAGCAGGTCTGCTGCAAGCAAGTTCTTTTCAATCATAACAAAATTCACTCAGACACTTTAAACTTATTTCTTTAGCCAAGTAAACAAATAAATAAATACTCTAAAATTTAAAATGCGTTTAAAAAAAAAAAAACCTGCTGCGAGGGTAGGGTGGGGAAGGCACAAGCTCATCAGCTCTGGTTCCCCTAACTTCCCTTGCATCGGGGCTGTCTTTAACATGACTCTTCTTGCCAAGGGCACAGACAGATGTCACAAGCGTCTGTACAGTAATGTTTTACTCAAGCCTCAGCCTTCTCCCATGGGACACATTCCAGATCAGCCGTACCCTCCAGCAGTTTATACAGAGCTTCCAACATCTTCCCTCTAAAGAAAAACTTCTAAAATAACCCCCACTCCCACTGCCTGTAAGGGGTGGCTTTAACATGTTTTCTCTTGTTTCTTGAGCCGCAGGATTTCTGTTGCCTTCCTTGGGCCCAGAGCCTACAAAATGAGTGACTTAGCCTCATCTGCTTTTTCTAATTTTCATCCTTATGATCCTGTTTTGTTTTTACTAGCAGTAGACATTTGAATAATTGGCAGGTAAGGTGTTTACTCAATCACAGGGAATCTACTCAGGGTGACATTTATGGAAGAGCCATCAGAGAAGGATGGGTCATGGAGACATCCAAGGTCTGAGATGGCTTCCTTCTCATAAGACTGGAAGAATGAGAAGGAAACTTTGGGAGGGTCAACGTAAATTTGGAGAACTGGACCCATGCTAGCGTTGGCTTATAAAAGGAGATGCTAAAATTGCTTTATTAGAGGAAAGAAGGAATCAAACCACCTCTTGACTCTGAGTGATACCAGAATGTGGAAGAATTTATAGTAGTACATTTAAACATTTTAGGTTATCTTTCCCTTAATATATGCTCACCCCTGTCCTCTCCCTTTATGTCATTTCCCAACCCATAAAGGAGCTTGCTGCACTTTCTAATGTTAAGTCCAGCAGTTAGTAATGAGGCAGGTTGCCAGTTCACTAGCCAACCACTCAAGACCAGGAACAGGTCGCACAGATCCGCTGGTTCCCAGCACTGAGGTAGACACACACGCAGCCTCTCAAGTAGAGGCCGTGGGCTGCTAGCCCAGGAGGAACCGCTTCTGTTCACACAAGCCCATGACTAATAAAAGGAAGTCCTTCCCACAATTTGCATCCCTGCTCTGGAAATCAAATGGCTAGATGACCACGGCTGATGCTGAGTGGTGACCACATGGCACGGAAGGTGCCATGTGACGTGCACCTCTCCAGTGAGTCCGGGAAGGCTGGCTTTGCTTTGGGAATGCAGCCCATTCTCTGGCGGTTACAACACAGCTGTCATTTGTTCTGGTATTTTTGTGTTTTAATTGAAAGATAATGAAATAATTTTTTAAAATTGATTTTTACACCTTGTTTGGAGGGGAGGTTACCAGAAGTATTAAATGTTGTTAAACTAGTACTAGAAATCATGGCTGTGAAGTGGCCATAGAGAGTCTTTCTAGTAAGCTGGCTGGTTAGAGCTGTATATTATGTGCTTGAGTAGAGATAAGGAAAAGCAGAAACATAATTACAAAGACACAGAAAAATGGAAGGAGAAAAGACAAAAATAGAGAGTAGAATATATCTTGTATCCCAGTGACACTGAGAGTCTACCAACTGCAAGTCATATTAGTATTTACTGTCCCATTAAGGAAGAAGAAATGCTACCAATAAAACTATCCTTTCACACATGAAACCCCATCCAATCGTTGTCACAACCCCATCAGAAATAGGCCCACTGCCATCCCCTCCTGCTGAAGCACAGTAAGCACAGTGAAGCACAGTGCTGGCACATGCCCTTTCAGGCTGTGGGGCAGGGCCCAAAGCATTTAACTTTTGGGATGAGAATTTTTTTTTTTAAGATTTATTTATTTGTGCATACAGAACTAGGGTACAGGCCAGAGGGCTCAGGGGCGGCGAGAAGCTTCACCAGAGACAGAGTGGGGAGCAGAACAGGCAGATTAAAGAAGTACACTGCTGAGGGGAGCAGCGGGCAGGTCAGGAGAGGTCTGCCGCGCCATGTGGTCACCTCCGGGGCAGGCGGGAATCGAACTCATGCGGAAGTGGCTTTAGCTTCTCAGTGCTGTGCTTTAACCGGCTGCGCCACCAGGGAGGGCCCTTGGGATGAGAATTTTAATTTGTAAAGGCGAAAGCAATAATGTCCTTCTCTTGATTTTAAGACTGAATGATCTGAAAATCACAAGAAGGAAAACACTTTGTAAACTTTGAAATATGACAAACTGAAGTTATTGATGAGTGGAAGATGCCTGTGTTGCCTAGTGCTTTGCTCTGCTAATTCCTATTTCCTGTTGTACTCATCAACTACACTCAACAGAACACTTAAATGAGTTTACTGTAAATACTTCATGTCAGTTTTACTAAATGATCTTCCACAATACACTGTTTTTTTATAACAGTTTATTTGTACATCATTTTGTACATTTTTTTCCATCTCAATTGTCTACAATACACTGTTTTAAACAAAATAATCTCTTGTAAAAACTGTCATTTGTGTCTGAAATAAAACTCAATGACACTGTTCTGGAATCTAAAAGAATACTGTCCAGATCTACTTACTACACCTTCCCTGACAAAAGGACAAGAAGTCAATTTTTGTAGCTTAGTGATTACATCTTTCAGAAGCTCAGATAAAACCTGAGATAAGCAATTTCCCAAACTCATTACCCTAACATTCCTGAGAATCTGCTGCTGGCTCCATGATTCACTCTGCTCACCTCCGCTTGCCCTACCTGACTGGGCAAAAAATTCATGGGCCTGCATGCTCAGCTAGTGTGTGGGCAGGAACTTACCATCAAAACACCATTTCCCTATTAGCTTAAGAATATTGACTTGAATATTCCTGGCCCAGAGGATCCTGTCACCTAGTGACCTAATCTTAGGCTACAAGATTGTGGTGAGATATGCCTGTCTGGCATTTCCAGTTCAGAAGCCATTCTGCAAGGGAGAGATGGAGGGAACATCTGTGAGGCCAGAGAGACCCTGGGCTCCCTCACTCACTCAGATACCTGGGGTCTGTCTTTTTTCAGGTAGCACTTACTTGCGGAGTTCATAGGGCTGTGTGAAGACAGGCAATAACAAGACAGAGTGGCATAGTTTAGGATATGTTACATAGTGTAGGATGTGTTAAAGTGTCTTTTCCCCAGTTTCTCTTACTGACCTAGAAATGATGTCTGTAGCGTAGCTCCCAGCGCCACAACTGGCAGCCTTACATGCAGCCTCCTCTCCCACAACTCTACATCCCAATCTTTCTTAAAATTTCTCTTTGCTATTTAGCTGTAAGAATTAAAATGTGGTCCTCCCTGGTGGCACAATGGGTTAGGATGGAGCACTGTAAGCTGGCATCAGCCACTCCAATGCGAGTTCA
>NW_004567111.1:57506935-57528947 GCF_000260355.1 Condylura cristata | reverse complement strand
AAAATGTTGTTTCTTCAATGCCTAATAAAATTGCTAGACCTTTGTTAAGAATAACATGTAAAAGAGAGCACATATAAATTTTCAATATCAGGAACAAAATCAGAGCTACCATGACAGCAATTAAAAGGATATTGGAGTCTTATTAACAACTTTAATGCAACAACTTCAAGTTTAATAGAACAAATGGGACCAATTTCTCTAAAACCACAAGCTACCAAAACTCAACCAAGATAAAGCAGATAACTCAAATGGTCAACCATTAACAAAGTTGACTTCCTAATTTTTAAGTTCCTGAGTAAGAACCCTGAGGCTTAGGTAGTTTTGCTGGAGAAATTTTACACAATCTCTTCCAGAAAACAGAGAAGGGGGAATTTTCCAACTTATTTATGTGTTATTATCTTGATATCTATGTAGCATTAGCTTGATATCAACATCAAAAAAAGATAGCATTTATATTATGTATGTAGGTAATACATATATATAAGAAAACTATAAATCAACATCTCTTCTAAATGTAGAGGCAAATATTGTAAATCAAATGTAAGAGATTAAGTCCAGTAACCTCAAACCCTACAATCAAGTGGGATTTGTTCCAGGATCACAGACTGAACATGAGAAAACCAATCAATGTGATTCATCACATCTACAGAGTCAGCGAGCTTCAGAGCAGCTTCCTTCTGATCCTTCAACACCCATACCAAAACACTGCCATGCTGGGTGCAAGAGCACCTTCCCTTACCCCACACTGCTTATACCCCAACTTGGGGATCTAGCCCTGGGATGTTCACACATGGATTAGATTTGTGCAGGGCTATTTATACTCACACAACAGGGAACGGCACTCTTCGTAGAGTTGACTTAGCACCCCGGACACCAGAACAGTGCCAAGCCATGTCTGCACAAAACTCTCCACATTCTGGAACTGAGTCACCTTGTACCCTCCCTCCCCTGAAAGCATGCCAGACTAAGCTTGAGTCAGAAAGAAAAGACCCTGCCAAATTTCATCTTGTTTTGTCAATCCAGACAGTAACAAACCAGGACAACCAGGGGTGGATAGAACAAAGCAGGTAAGTTTAGCGCTTCTTATTCACACTAGAGACCCACCCTGGAAAGAGAATGTCTTGGAAAGAAAAATTCTTCAATATCTCTGGACTTCTCAAAGTGAAAATGTGTAAAAATGTGCAGCTTTTACTGTTAAGACTTCTGCAACCCAGCTCCTTTTTATATTGAAGTGGCCCATAACTCTTCTGAAGTAAGCCTGGAATACCCAAAAATATGAATTCAAGTTCAACTGGCACTGAAATTGTGTCAAAGGGGTGTCACTGAGCCAGGCCTGGCCATGGCTAGGTGCACACTCACGGGCTGCTCACACAGAAGCTGCACTCTAGTAAGATGTCCTAACCTGCTCCTCACTTCTGAGGTGAAAACAGCAGAGGTCTTTTTCAAGAAATTCATCCAATAAAGTCACACCTCCTTAAACCAATCCATATAATGAACAGAAATATTGATCCCCTATTTCTGAGGGCAGTGAGGTTTAGGGAAAATGCACCTTCTGTGGCTCTGTTGAGGTACAGGGTGGAGAATGTGGCTGTGTGTTAAGAGGAGGCACCCTGCAGCTGTGTTTCTCCAAGCCTGCCCAGGCCTACCTCAGCAGCCCTCCTGCCCCAGGGGGCAGCTACTTCAGAGGCAGGTGCATCTCCAGCATGCTGTGTGTCCAGGGTCCAGAAGACCCAGAGGAGCTGCCTCCCATGCAGTGTGGTGAATGCAAGTGAAGCTGTAGCAGCTCCGCCCTCCTCCATACACCCTTCTGTGAGCCCAGCCCTCAGAAATGAGAAACATGCTTCCTGCCCTCCTAAGTCCCCCGGCAGGGCTTGATTCCCATCATAACCCCATTCTGCCCAAAGAGTGGTATCCACAGTTTCCAGATGTACCTAGATTCTTACTATCTGTAGATTTATATTCTTTATTTTTAAGGGAATTATCTTCTAGACTTCTACCAAAGACAATTTTCTTTGGGGTTTTCTGGGTTCAGTTCACATTCCTGTGAACATAACTTTTCATTTCTGTAGCCTCCGTCTCATCTTTTCACATTAAACTGTATCCTGCTGATTTTAGCACTCAGTTTCTTATGAGGACTCGGGCACATGTGTCCCATAGCAGACAACACAAGAAGACACGTCATCCCTAGAAACCAGGAGTGAGAACATTCGTGCCAGCCAAGACATGATCACACTCACCTTACCATGAGCCTCTGGTGACAGATGACCAAAAAGCAGGATGGACCGTGAACCATAAGAACCCTCCAGTGCAGTCAAACACCAGCAGGCCCTCCTTGTCCGCCCAGCAAATGCAGACATTGTAATTCTCCATGGCTCTTCCCTGCCTGCCGCTTCTACACTGTAGCCAGTTTCATTTTGTGGTCAAAACAGAATTTCTTTGTATATACCTCCCACCCAACTCCCTTACCCCATCATCTCCAAATTTTTCTTTGCGTTCATATCTCTCATATTGGAGAAAGTGAAATTTGATTCCTTTTTTCCATCTCTGAGGGGCACTAAAACACTTTTGAAATAACTGTTAAAACTGCATTGAGGCCCTCCCTGGTGGTGCAGCGGGTTAAAGCACAACACTGAGAATCTAAAGCCACTTCCGCATGAGTTCGATTCCCGCCTGCCCCGGAGGTGACCACATGGCACGGCAGACCTCTCCTGACCCGCCTGCTGCTCCCCTCAGCAGTGTACTTCGTCAATCTGCCTGTTCTGCTCCCCATTCTGTCCCTGGTGAATCCTCTCACCTTCCGCATCTCTAGTCTGTACCCCAGTTCTGTATGAATAAATAAATAAATTTAAAAAAAAACTGCATTGAAACCTTCTGTTATGTTTTAATGCAATATTTTGTGGTCTATTAAACAACTCCCATAGCCCCCAACTCTAGACAAATGAAAATATATTAACTAGATCTCTGAGAAAGCATTATAATTCAAAAATGAAAAAAAAATTCTACAATTCAAAAGCATTGTATAATTACTAAGAAATTTGAAGTGCAAATTTAACAGTGGAAAGTCTACCACTGTGTCTTGAAGATGCAGGATAATTATGCAGGTGTGAAAATGCAAACCTGTAGCTACTGCAAGTCAAATATCCACACCACCTGATGGAGGTGTGGGCGAACCCCAACAAGAAGTGGGAGGGTCATGGACCCAGGCACACTGCTGAGGAGCTGGGGGGCTAATGCTACCCAAGGAAGCTAACCCAAAGGCTGATCTACATTCCTGTCAAGTGCGTTGGGCAGGCACCATTCTAGGGAACAACAATTCAGCTAAGTTCCATTCTTCTTATTTTGGATGCCTGGTAAGACCCTCTCTCACTGCCAATCCTACTTTGACATCTCCCCTGCTAGGTGCCAGATCCAGAGTACAAAAGTAGGGAAGAACAAGGTGATTTTTAAAGTCACATGTAAAATCATTCAAAATTATAGGATGAGGCTAAGACAAGCTTAGGGTTATCCATGCTTCTCCCTTAAGCTCTAGAAATAAGTTGGACTTCTTTAAAAGATGTAATTTTGCTTTATTAGAAAGATTGTTTTTCTTTGATTATGTGGTGATGATATGAATGGGTGGGACACAGGAAGCCTATCTACAAAGTCTGGAATCAAGTGACTGTACAAGGGGAATCTCTAGGATATAACATGAGTTGCTGCATACCATTTATTTTTGTTACCGTTTGACTACACCTGAGAGAAAATATTGCCATCCATCTCCAAAACAGGGCAAGAACCAAGCACCACCTGATGCTCCTGCCACCCCAACTCCCAACCATGATGCTCCCAGGAGCCACCTCGCCTTCTGCTGAGACCAGACAGTGGGAGCTGCCACACACCTCCACCAGCCTCCAGGCCTCTGCGATGACTGCATACTGCAGGCGATTCAGAGCAAAGCCATCCACCTCCTTCGTGAGCCGGACTGGGGACTGTCCAATCTTGCGCATGAGGGCATGGGTCCTGTCCATTGTTTCAGGAGATGTCTCTGGGTGAGGAACCAGCTCAACCAATGGCAAGTAATATGGTGGGTTCACCTAAGGAGGAGACAGAAGGGAAAGTCAAGAAGGTGGCTTTGGAGTTTGGGGTACTGCTCTACAGACTTGGCTTCCCTATCTTGAATATTCCCGTGGGGCAGGTTCATCTTGGGAAAGGACCCATTAGACGTGGTGCCCAAACTTGAGAAATAAAGTCATTCACAAAGGAGAAAGACTTAAGAGGGGAACCTGAACATACAACTGTTCAAAGAAAAATCATAACCAACATGTTTCTTTACACACACTCACACATGCTTTTACATCATTGTTCGCTTTTGTATAATGTTTGCTTTGTGCTCTCAGATGTTGTCCTTATAAAATTCCCACCACTAATTCACTAGTGAAACATCACCGTAGTCCTTTGTGCTCTTACCACCCCTGTTTTGATCCCTCTCCCCCTCTCCCACAGAAGGTCTCTGATTTATAGAGGTCTGCTAATTTTGTGTAACTAACACATTGCTTTCAACAACAGACCATATACACAATGGTGGTCCTGAAACTCCTACCGCTCAGTGACAGCATTTGACACCAGCGGCAGCCTCACTTGTCCCATGTTTACCTCATCTCTTGAGAGCATCATTTTCCCTTGTACTTGATTTCATTTTGTATCTTTTTGTTCATCAAGGGCCCAAAGAGTACGAAGTCACTGCTAGTATTGCATTCATTCGCACAATGACAAATCCCCTAGTGACACATTTCTCAGAGTGTTCTCCCAAAGTTAGGCAACACATGATTTTACTGATTATGATGAAAGTGAGTTGCTTGAGAAACAGCTGAAGCAGGACATTTTCTCTGCCTCTCTCTGTCTCAGGAAGTAAGTCTTCCTTGTGACAGTCACTCTACCAGGAGAGGCAGGTCCTGTAACACCTGTATAATTAGCTTACAAAACTAACATATAAACTGACAGTTCCTTTCTGTTGTCAGTTCCTCAGAAATTTATTGTATCTTTGTCTAGAAAGTAAATAAATCTTTTGCTTTGCAGTCATGGGACTCCATGTGCACAAAACTAAATTGGCTTTTTCCTCCTGTTAATCTGACCTTTATTTACAGGCTATCTCAACCACAAACCTAAAAGGGAAAAGAGAAATGCTCTTCTCTTCAACAGTCCCATCTTGATTAGATCCCATTCACATTCTCAAACTCAGTTAGTACCCTGTCTCTCTTTCACCTCCTCCCATTTTCTATCATAACAAAGTCCTATGGGTTCCCATTCCCAATGCCAGTAGCTTAGCTAAGGTCATCACTTCCAGCCGAGCACTGTGGTACTTGTCCTCACCAGCCTGCCAGGACCTCTTCCCCCTACTGTTGCCAAAGGGAGTCTTTAAAAGGCAGGAGCTGTCAAATCCACAGCAACAGAAAGGACAATGGTGGTTGCCAGGGGATGGGAAATAGAGAGTTGTTGAATGGGGACAGTTTCAGCTTTACGAGGTGAAGAGTTCCAGAGATAGATGATGAAGGGTGCAAAACAAAGTCAATGCACTAAATAACACTGAGCTGTACACATAAAAAAATGGGTAAGACTGCAATTTTTTTGTGTATTTAACACAGTTAAAATATTTTTAAAAATTAAGAGCAGAACCCTGGCCATAGCATCACCTTAAAAACCTGCAGTAATAGGGCCCTCCCTGGTGGCGCAGCGGGTTAAAGCACAGCACTAAGAAGCTAAAGCCACTTTCAGCATGAGTTTGATCTTATGGAGGTGATCTACATGGTACAGCAGACCTCTCCTGACCCGCCCGCTGCTCCCCTCAGCATGTACTTCATCAGTCAGCCTGTTCTGCTCCCCACTGTCTCTGGTGAATCCTCTCACCACTCCTGCACATCTGGCCTGTACCCCAGTTCTGTATGCATGAATAAACAAATCTTAAAAAAAAAAACACACACACACAACCTACAGTGATAATTCACCACCCACTATGAAAAACATATAGCTAAGTAAGATGCAGGCCCATCGTGATTCTGCTCTATACTTCCTAACATCGAGTTCTTCACTCTACTGTGTGCATATGTCCAAGCTCTAGAAAAGACCCTCCCGGAGTTTTGGGCTTAGATAGACACTATTCTTGCCAGAGTTCCCCAGACTCTCAGATATGCTCAGAGGCATGCTCACGTTTAGCTCCAGAGCAGAGAAACCCTGAAGTCCAATGGAATGGAAAAAAGGTCAGGACTTTCTCAGGGAAGACTATCTCTGTCTCAGACCCAGTGAAGAATTCTAACAGTCATGACAGATACCCCTTAAATTTAACACAGTGAGGAAAAAAGGAAACAAAGGTAGAGAATAAAAGAGAGTACAAGAAGTAACTGTTAAATAGATTAAAGAACTAGCCACTTCCTGAAAAAGCTATTCTTTTTCCAACAGAGACAGAAGGCAAGCCATCTTCTGCCAGAGCCTATGAGGAAGACTGAGGATTATACCCTCAAGAAATGAGGAACCCTGCCAAGGAGAAAGGGTGGCAATTTCTTTAAGGTTCCAAGGATGATCCCTATGATCTCTGGCGAGCAGGGCTGTGTCACGGGAAGCACAAGGGAGAGCTGTGGCCTGGGCAGCCCTTTGGGAGCTCAGGTTGAGGCGGGCGGCACAAGGGGGGCATTCTCCATTCAACTCAGTGAAAAGGCAGTTGAGTTGGGAATGGCCTGGAGGCATGTGATCAGGGTGATAGCTCAGCAGGCCCAACACAGAGGCTTTCTTTATATTCTCTGCAGCAAATTAACCCAAGTTCAGCAGAGAGAGGAAAGGTAAACTGTCCCTATTTCCTGAAGAGAAATTTTACAATTTATTCATTCACATTCCTGGGGGTGAAAGGGGGGCCCTCAGTCCAGGAGAATTCCTCTTCCTCTATACAAAATGGGCATAAAAATAAAGGGGACATTTGGTTTACAGCTGGGTTGAGAAAGTCAGATCCCTTCCTGTACGCTTCCTGCTCAGAGCTGAAGCAGCTCCTGAAAGAGGGATCTGGGCAGGCCGCACTATGCAGGGCACCGAGGGGCACAGAGCCTGTGAATGGAACACCAGAAATGATGACAGCACGAGGGCAAATGCATCAGGGTCAGTGGACAGAACAAGTCAGAGAACGTGCAGGCATGGGCAGGGGTTAGTAGGCAGGAGTATCCTAGCACCTCTGCAGCGAGGGGGCCCCGTGATTCCTGAGAACGTGTAACATGCGGCCGCCTGGTCACCTGTGTGCTGTGCCTTCACAAACCCCTTCACTCAGTCCCTGCCTTCCCAGGCAGCCTCATCTATGGTCAGGAAAACACCAAGAGCACTTGATGCTCTAAAGGGGCCTCCATACACTTCACTGAATCCTCCTCCACTGAAATAAGCAAGAAGGGGAAACCTTAGTAAAGTATAGCTGAAACTACTGAGAAAACTTGTTGTTCTGACTGACTGCTAAAGAGATCCTAAGAACCAAGAGAAGCTGCAGCCAAACTTTGCTTGTAGACAATAACTGGTAAACAAGCCCCATCTGCTGAATGGTCATCCCCACACCACCCCAGGGAGGTGAGGCGGACGAGGAAAGGCAACATGCACACGTGGGAGACAAAATCCCGGGCACACAGAAATGGTATATTGACACTCTCTTCCTGAGCCTGTCATGTTTGCTGGCCTTGCTCAATGAAACCCACTCTGAAATCTCCCTGAGCCACCTGAGCACAGGGAGCACAAGCCGGTGGCAAGCTCCAGGGCTGAGGAACCCTAAAGACCAACTCCTGAAGTGGAAAACGTGCCCAAGAGAACACAGGTGAGGTCCAAACCTGGGGACTGGTGACTTTTCTGTTTCTGCCTATCCACTTTTGTAAGAGCCTTTCAGAAGCAGCTAAAGGCATCCTTTTCCTTTGTCTTTTTCCTGTCTAGGCAAAGAATCTTGGCTAACCGAGCAGTGGTGGCAAGTGAGTTGATGTACTGAGTCCCTGCTCTTTGTATTGGAGAGCTAAATGGAAAACCTGTAACTCCTCAAAGACTATACATGGTTCTGGATTCCACAGGAACTGTCTGTGCATCTTAGCCTGAACTACTCAAGATGTTTTTATTCCACTCTCTTATAGGTCAGTGGAAGGAGAAAAGGGTAGGGAGCGCAAGCATAGGAGAATTAAAAAATTAAATTCCAGAGATAGCCAACTGGGGTTATTTGGTTTGCTTTAGATAACACTAATTTTGGCTAAAAATAATTTATGAAAGTAATGTGAGATAATTTTTAAAATAAGGTCTGAGCTTACTTTGCTATGTTGCTTATTTGACTAAATAAGTTAGAGAAGTACTGAAATGGTCTGAGGGAAAGAAATGTGACTATTCAAAAGTTATTACCAGGTTGGTGGCAAAGTGCTGGGTATGACAGAGGGAAAGTAAATAGGGTATGGTTTCATTTCCCATATACTTTAAAACTGAAGATATATGCTCAAATTCTTTCAAAGAATTTAGGAGGTATCTCTGAACAATTTTTAGTTGTGTTTTGTTTTTAACGAGTTCAGAAGGGAAAACACTGGTTAAAAAATTGGAAGCTTTTAAGCAAGAGGCTTACATTTTTCTCGAAAACAATTGATAATCTAGTAAGTTCTCTGCAGTTTCTAAGAGTTCTTTTTTTTTTAAGTTTATTTATTTATGCATACAGAACTGGGGTACAGACCAGAGGTGCAGGGGCAGAGTGAGGATTCACCAGAGACAGAGTAGGAAGCAGAACAGGCAGATTGACAAAGTACAATGCTGAGGGGAGCAGTGGGGGGGACAGGAGAGGTCTGCTGCACCATGTGGGGCACATCCGGGCCAGGCCGGGTGAAGCCAGTGCCCGGGATAGAACTGGCACTGAAACATCTGTGACTAGCTTGCAGAGCTGTGCTTTAACCCACTGTACCACCAGGGAGGGCGCTCAGGGTCCTTTTTTTAAAGAATGTAAGTGTACTGAGGTGAGGACACCACACTCTTCATGAGACCTAGTGATAAATTTCACTTGTGTTTCTGTGGTAACTAATTATTACTGGCTTTATTCTGTGTCTATGGGTCTAATTTTCCTTATAAGCATTCTTGACATTGTACATCATATTTTGGTATGAGAATATTTGGAAAATATACCTTGTGAATAGTGATCTTAACTAGCCCATTTTTAGAGTATAAAATCTGGTAGCCATCTATAATCTTCTCACGTCCCTGAGCAAACTTGCTTACTTCCCACTCTAAACTACTCATGCAAAGAAAGCAAAATTTTCCTGTGTTGAATCCTAGAACCTTTCAGTCATGCTTGGAATACTGTTTCCCCCAAGACCTGCAAAGTAATTTTTCTTTGAGATATCTGCAAAATTGAAAGACCTTCCTATCAACCTCCAAGGACTGTGTTTATACATATCACAATCCTGCTGTTTACCTAAGAAAATCCCAGTTCTTCAGGGTTAATTCTCATGATTCTTCATGACCCACTATGTCCATTATTTCTTTCTGTCCCAAAAACATGCAGGCTCTTTCAGTCAAGCAGGACTGCCATGCTTATTCTTGGCTTGGGGTCATTGCTCATGATATTTCCCGGTCTCAAGCACCCCCTTCCTCTTCAGTCCACCAGATCCTGCCAAATCTGGCCTGGTTTTTCAGTGCTGTCTCCAACCTTAATCTCTGCTGGTCTGGCGGTGCTGAGGGTGTGGTGAGCCTGGTGTACTGTCATCTTTATTATGACTTGGGTCGAGTTAGCTTTTCTGTACTAACAGGTTATCCCAGTTCTCCAACATCACCTGGAGCTCATGTCAGCACTCAAAAGTCCTCCACTGGTAATCCTTGAATCTCCTTTCTGATTTTTCCCCTCATAGTAACACTTTAATCTCAAAACGATTTATTGTTTGCATGCCAACTTGGAACTCACTGTCTAACATGTCTCCTAATGCACTCCAGCTAATTACAGTGAGTGGGTGGAAGAGAAAAACAAGAAAAAGGAGGGATTTGTAGTCAGGCTACTAATCAGAACCTCAGGTAGGTCCTGGAGTCTGCATTTTAACAAAACTGATTCTGCTCTGAATTGGGTTTAGCAAACTACATAATACAAGAGACTAAACTACAAAATCCGACTCATTGTATGCATATTTTAAAGTGTAGCGAAATTACTTATTTAGTAATCTCCTCAGATAAGGAATTACTTGAGAGAGAAAGTCTATAATAAGCATTGCTCATTTGTTCCCATTACTCATTTGACATATACATATAATCCAAGGAACTATGGGATAAAATTCTTTTAAGAAATTCTGGTGCTGCACAATTCTCTAAACATACTACAGCCCATCCCACTGAATTATATACTTTCAACTGGGAAACTGTGTGATATGAGCATTATATCCCAATAAAGCAGTGAAAAAGCACTAGTGGATTAATAGTCAAAGTATATTGCCCCCAATGATCCACTGAGAGACTTCCCCAGGTGTAGCATACTCACAGGATGAGCCACAAGGCACTGCTTCACATGTGCTAAACCTGAAAATAATTTGGAGGGCAGGAGGCAGGAGCTGGAGCTGCTTAAGACAACGCTCTCACTGACGATCCGGTCTAACTGAATAAAAATCTTCTTCTTTAGTTCTAGGTCTTCTGGAACACATTCCTAAAAAGGACACATTCAATTAATGCTCATGATCCCTGCCCTCAACTAGCCACAAGCAAAGCATTTCATATTTGATCCTTTCCTAAAATGAATCAATTCAAAAACCAACCAATGAAATTTAAACAATCAAACAATAAGCTGCCCCTCAAAAATAAATAAATCAATCTTGAAAACTCTGTTAACTAGATAATATGTATATGGCATTTGAATTTTCAGGTGGTAGACTAGAAAATATAACTCCCCAAATCAAAAATCTTCCAACTATATGGGGGTGGATTCCACAAACAGAAAACATAGTAGCACTTAAGGCAAAGTACAATAAACATCAAATTGTTGTCATCACCACTTATTTTCCTTATCTTTTCTGACCATCATATCAACTTATCTTCAAGGAAATTTCTTATCTCCATGAAATGAACAAACACATTACACCATAATTTGCAAAAGGTTTCTTGAGAAATAATTTCTAATTGGAAATCCTTTTGAAAAAGACTTCTGCTTCTAAAACTCTAAAGTTACTTTAATGGGGTAGGAGAGGAGGATAAGGAAAAATTTTTGAATTAAATACTGCAGGTAATAATCACTCTGAGGCCCTCCCTTGTGGCACAGCAAGTTAAAGCACAGCACTGATAATCTAAAGTCACTTCCGCATAAGTTCGATTCCCGCCTGTCCCGGAGGTGACCACATGGTGTGGCAGACCTCTCCTGACCCGCCCGCTGTTCCCCTCAGCAGTGTGCTTCGTTGATCTGCCTGTTCTGCTCCCTGTTCTGTCTCTGGTGAATCCTCTCACCCTCCACATCTCTGGCCTGTACACCAGTTCTGTATGCACAAATAAATAAATCTTAAAAAAAAATAAAATAAAATAATCACTCTGAAATTCTCATCACAAGCAAAGTTGCCTGTAAATGAGATACCATTCCCAAGCACCTAGGCTGGCCCGGAGGGGAGGCACATCTGTGGGAAAGTGATGTATACTCAGTGCCGAAGGGGGAAACGCGACTTAAGAACGATGCTGAGTCTCTCCAACACTGGAAATGCATGTGTGTCTTTCCCCTCTTGCCACGAATGCCTCTGGGAAATCACACCAGGGTTCAATCCTACCCAAGGGAGGTCCCAGGGGTAAAGGTTAATATTGTATTCCTAACATTCCCTGAGGTATATGGATAATGATTCTACAATAACCATCTGTACCAGAATCAATAGGATGCTTACTAAAAATGTAAACCCACAGGCCTCTCTGCCAGGACTACTGAAATGGTCTCTAATGGAGAGAACTGTATCAGCATTTTCATCAAGCATTCTGATAAGTGTTGTTCATAATAAAGTTCGAAGATAAAGCTCCAAAGTGTGGACTGTCAATATTGAATATATGCAATGTTACTAAATACATCCTCCAGGTTCCCTCTACTCTACACCCAGAGATCTCACCTTCCTTCTTCACTCCAGCTATTTATGGGCCAACCAAGCATTTCCTGATTAGTGTACTAGCACTGTAGTGACAGAAATCTCACAACAGCAGAAAACCTAACGTGTGCAAAGAGAAAGTGCAATGTTGAAGGGCTACGAATAATTATATCAGAATCACCCCTCAAGAGTAAGGAAAATATTTCTATGTTTGATTTAATATCAAATATCAATAATAATGCCTAGCATATTGAAATCATCTGTGTAAACATGATGAAACATGTATTCCACTTCTATATCCTCCACAAGACTGTTTTATTCTAAGGAGAGGCAGTCAAGACTGTTTGTTCATACTTTTAAAAAATATAATCAAGCCACGTGAATTTAATTAAGAACAAAAGGTCATATAAGCACCACATCTCAAAGACAGGGAGGGAAATGGAGTCATTTAAGAACTGTAAAGCTCATTGTGTTAAATTCCCTTATCAAAAGGGGTAAAAGAGCTACAGTAGCTGACTGGCTGTATTGAGTAATTCCTGGATCAGTTAAGTCTGCAAGTTGGGTTAAGTTTAAATGGAGCCTTGTAGTAAAGCCAGAGACTAAGAATGATGCAGATACTGTTTAAGCTAATAAAAGAGCCCTGTGAATAGCCTTATTGTAAGTCTCTCATGCAGATTCTCCCCTGAAATTCTATGCCTTTCTTCAGATTGTCTGATTATCAAACAGGCAAGAAAACTTGAACCAGAGGAAATCCAAACCTGCTACAATTATATAAAAAAAAATTTTAATGGCATGTTTACTTGAAGTCTTGTTGTTGTTGTTTTTAATAGTAAGCCAACTGTGTTTGATTGCTGGGCCAGTGTTATGATGCCCCTATCCAAAGTGAGCCTTGAGTTCATTTCCTTGCTATTCTTTCAGAAGTCAACACCCTTTGTCTGAGAAAAGGAGTCTGAAACACTAATAATCAGGACCTTCATCACTGGGATTGATTACAAAGCTAAGAGAAGCTACAGTCTCTTTGCCCTAAGGGGAATGAGAGGAAAAGCAGGAACACATATATCTAACAAAGAGACAACTGAGAACCTGGCTGCAGAGAGGACTTGCTCTCTCTAAACCACAGCCATATGACTAGGTGAGAATCTACCACCATGTATTCTTTCACAACTGTGTCTTTCAGGGTTCCTTTCTAGAGAAAGCCACCAAATGTTTAGTGTGAGCAAAAATTCTATCACAGTTGAGGTAATTATCTTTAGTCCCTTAATTAAAATTTGACAGCATTTCCAAGTGATGACCATTTTTGTTTGGTCTTGATTTGTTTTGAGGTCGTAAAGAGACACCACATGTGATGTCATGTTCAACTACAATGGTAAGCAAGTTCACTCAGATTTTGAAAACAAAACAGAATTTTGGATACAACCTAAAACACAGTGTAAGTTCCCATTTTTCACATCTAGTCATCATCAAAAGAAGTTTACTAATCTCAGGCAGTATCAGATAAAGATGGAGGATTAAGTTAAACACTCCATTTCCCTCTTCAAAAGGAAGAAAATAAATGATGACATTATGCGTACAACTTTTAAGTCTAACTTATGTTTTGCTTTTTTTTTTTAAGATTTATTTATTTGTACATACAGAACTGGGGTATGAGCCAGAGGCTCAGGGGCGGTGAAAGGCTTCACCAGAAACAGAGTGGGGAACAGAACAGGCAGATCGAGGAAGTACACTGCTGAGGGGAGCAGCGGGCAGGCCAGGAGAGGTCTGCCACGGCATGTGGTCACCTCCAGGGCAGGCGGGAATAGAGCTCATGCGGAAGTGGCTTTAGATTATCAGTGCTGTGCTTTAACCCGCTGCGCCACCAGGGAGGGCCTAACTTATGTTTTTAAAAGTAATTTATCAACTTCAGTGTTCTATAATTAGTAGAATTGTAAAAGTTTTCTGTATCTCATTAGGACTGTTTGAGAAAACCTGTTCAATCACCCAGCAAATCAATGTGCTCGATAATTCCCAGGCAAAGGAAGCCAGGTGAGAACTCACATACTGTTTACCCACTTCTTCCCACTCGTATGTTTCAACTCTCCAACCAAGTCTACCCCAATCACCATTTCAAAATAAACATATTTATGGGGAAAACAAACTTTCAAGTTTTTTAAAAAATCAATTCGGGCATTTTGGATAGGCACTCTGTTGTTAGAAAGTATACCTTGCTAACACAAAATGTCTGGAAGCAATCTTCAATTTGCTTTCCAGAAAAAAAGAAAAAGTAAATCAGAAGACTTCAACTTTAAGGTATTTTTTATATGCATAGTTCTCTTAGCCAGTTATAGGAGGCAAGAAAGGACAAATAACTCAAAATCCTATAGCACTCATAGCAGAAGGGAATTCACTTTCACAATGATGATGGAAATGATCACATTTAAAAGCCTTTCTATTAGTACTTTACTAGTTCCTCTTACTTTAATCTCCTAACACCACCAGTCTCTCTTCACTATTTCCTCCAAGAGCACAATCTTAAAATTCTCAGATTAATAGGCTGCTATGATAAGATTTTCTGAGAGGTGGACATCACAATTGCCAACAAATACAGAATTATTGTATGTCAAGAAAAAGGAAGAAGGCAACAGTTTTTAAATATCACCAGCAACTACTATGTGCATTTTTGCATAACAATCAAAATAAAAAGTATTTTAAAGAGCATATTACAAAGCCTAAAAAGAATTTTACTATAACATAGACAAATTATGGCCAATAAAGAGAGAATTTTCTGAAGTCAATGTAGACAGTATTTAGGAATGTTACTTCCTGGGGATTAAATGTCAAGGTTACAAGGATTATTGTTGTTTGCTTTAAATAGCAGTCCTTTCTCAGGGTAACCACAGGGAATGGTCCAACTGGCACATGCCTTAACTCTGCCCTTATGATGTGTCTGTCTGTCCCTATCCTCATTCCAATGAGTTTTAAAGGGAGTGGGCATCTTTTATGCAATCACTTATTTAGAATTAGGTTAAAATATCTGGCATAAAAAAAGCAATTAAAAATATTTTATTTGCGCAAAGAAGTAGCAAATGTATTTCTAAGTAATATAGCTGATGAGCAACAAATGAGACTTGTGTTTAACAAAGTTTCGTATTTAACAAAGTTCTATAAATATAATAAAACACAAAATTAAAAAAATATTACTTAAGGCATAAGTAATTTTAAGAAGAAAAATGGCAAATAAAATAAGTTGATAAAATGACATAATATTGAAAGTATAAGAAACAAAAATACAAACCAGGAAGAAGGCCTCTGTTTCAGTTACCTAGAATACTTAGTTGTGTCCTTTAATCACCAACATTAAATTCCCTAAAAAGTCTGAGGTAAAGCTGTAGGCACTAATCCTTATTTTCACTGACTTTTTGTTGACAGATGAATCATGACGACACAATCCACCCTGCCCAGTGCCAGCACAACTACAAACTTGAGGGAAAAAAAAAAGAAGAAGCAAAATCTCAAGATAGACTTATAAAAATCCTATCCCAAGCTCCAAGATTCTTGATGGCTTCTTGGGAATGTAAGGTGCCATCTTTGCGGAATACCAATTTTCTGAAAAATCTAGCTTTCCTAACTCCAGTTCTTATGGCTCATATTTGGATTACAAGTGTATCAATTTGGACTCCACGCAACATCATATCATTGTAAAGATTACTTGTTATTATGAAGATTATCCTCAAATTCCAACTGACAAATAAGAGTTTCAGAGGACTACAAAATTTAATTATATATTTTTTATTACACTGAAAACATATGCAATGCATTTCCATCAGTTGCCTATGTATGATGGCACAGTTTTCAAAAACAGTAGAAAGTCTCCTTGTGAGGATTAGGAAGAAAACATGAAAATAAAACCTCTTGCTGAAAATAAGTTAACAGGGTGTTTTTAGTAAAAATACTGTTATTGTGATGACTAATGTAACATTTGCATTCAATACTTGGTTAGGATGACAATCACTGTTTGTTTGTTTGTTTTTTTAAAGATTTATTTATTTGTGCATACAGAACTGGGGTACAGGTCAGAGGCTCAGGGGTGGCGAGAGGCTTCACCACACACACAGCGGGGAGCAGAACAGGCAGATCGAGGAAGTACACTGCTGAGAGGAGCAGCTGGCGGGCCAGGAGAGGTCTGCGCGCCATGTGGTCACCCCCGGGGCAGGCGGGAATCGAACTCATGTGGAAGTGGCTTTAGCTTCTCAGTGCTATACTTTAACCTGATGCGCCACCAGGGAGGGCCGACAATCACTGTTTTATGAAAATATCCTAATGTCTGAAAACTCTGGTTTGTTTTAAGTATAAAACTAGTTTAACTTGCAACCATGTATATGTATGTCTTACAAAAATTATTTTGTAGTGTTTTCAACAGGAATAGTATCTTCAAGGCAACAGTTCTCTGTTTGCTATCTATCCAAAGGAAAAACCAAAAAGTGAAAGAAATCCTTCATACCTACATTTATAAAAATATAGCATAGTTTTGAAAAGTTTGTGTTAAACATAAATAAAGAAATAAATGAAGGCTGGATCTAACAATGGTGTCAGAGGAGGTTCCTTGCTTTGCTCCCCAAAGGATCGTCTCAGCCAACAAATGGAGTATTGCACCCATGAGTCCTGTGACTTGAGGGAAAATGGAACACTTTCCGGACATCAGAGACATGCAGACTGCACAGAAAAAACATGGAGGAGATTCATGCTTCAGTGAACACAATGTGAGAAGAGGAGATGCTCAGAGTCTGTAGTTGTAAGGAAGAAGCTGCTGCACAAACTGTAGTGCTGTTTTCTGGTTGTCCCTAGAGAGTCTCAGAGCTCTGGGTGTTGTGGAGGCAAACAACTTTGACTGAGAAGAAATACATATGGAGGCGCTGGAATGACCTAAGCAGGAACAAAGACTGTTTGCTCAGTTAGGCTACCTCCCCGCCACCCCACAGGACTGGTATTAATATTTTGAGGATCATTGAGAATGAACAAAGATAGCAGTCTTGGGTCTAGAACCACAGGGAGTCAGGCTATTCCTGTGCCACAAACATGTACTCTTCCCTCCTGTAGAACGTCCACATCACTGGCTCCATCTCTCCAAGTCCCTACCCCATCCTGTCTCAGCAGCAGCAAGAGTAGATCTGAGACATATGGAAGCCTGGAAAGGACAGAAATCCAAAATATAAAAACCAGAGCACCACCTGCTGGAGAGTTCTAAAACTCTAAAGGAGTTCTAATCTCTCAGACCTGAAACAGCAACATAAGCAGACCAAAAGAAATAAAACACATAGCAACTTGAGACCTCAAGAGATTGACACCAAAAGAATCCAGACATCAAGATATGGAAGACTTTATTTTCTTATCAGATGGTTCAAAATTGTCATGATAAAGAAAGTCAAAGAAATAGAAGAAAATAAGGAAATGAAAGCTGAAATGATACAAGAGAATTCTGAAAACCTAAAACAGATACAACAAAATTCAGACTAAGTAATGAATGATATGAGGAGTAAAATATGAATAGAAAATAGAAATTGAAGATTTAAATAAGAAAATAAGGGAGTAGAAAGACATTAAATGATTACTAGAAGAGAGAAAAATTTCTGTAACAAGCTGTGGAAATAGATCACACAGACCAAACAGAGAGCTGAATCAGTGAATAGTGCACAAAAAGGTATAAGTAGAAAGAAAAATATAAAGTAAAAAAGAAAGAGACATTTCAGGAGCTATTTGACACAATTAGGAAAGGCAACATAAGGATAATGGGTATCATTATGGGTATTATTAGTTCTTATTTAAAGAACTAATAGAAGAAATCTTCCCAAACCTGGAGAAGGAACAAAGTATATAAGACAATGAATCAAATGACACCTTGTTACCTAGATGTAATTAGGTCTATACACACATAAATACACATATATACATGTATACACACGTATATATGTATATGTGTGTTTACGTGTATGTGTGTGTGTGCATGAAAATGTCTAGGGAAAACATGTAGGCAAACTCTAAAGGTACTTCTGTCTGGCTAATATCAGATATCTCTGAGGAAACTGCAGGTAAGGAGAGCACAGCGACATTTATTGTTTCAGCCTGGAAAAACATCCCTTTTTAAATTTCACACAGCAAAGCAAGTTAAAAGCTTCACTCATCAAATAAATGATAATTTAAACAGAACTTGCTAAAGAAACCTCATACAATGGTTTAGGGCCTGATCACTTTAAGTCCATGGGGCCATTAATGAATATCAACCAAGCGTCTCTTTAGAATCTGCAAGCCGTTTTTCCTACAAGAAGGTGTAACATGTTTCCTTGACTCAGGTGATACATTTAGAAAAGAAATGGTGATTTTTCTCTTGCTGTAACAGGCAGATACCGCGCTCCCATGGTCGTCAGGAGAGGTGGAAGGATTGCTGCCCCTCGCGCGCGGCCACCAGCAGCCTCTCGCGCATGGTCTCAATGCTCGAGTAGTCCGGCAACTTGAGATAGTTTACACAAGTCATTACAGAGGGCAGGAAGTCGTCTGGATTTTCTGTCGATTTGAATGTCTTCCGGACAATTGTCAAAGGTGGATTCAAACTCCGGAAGGCTCCAACAGGCAATCTTGAGCTACCTGTCACAAACTGGAGAAATAACCTCTGCTGCTCGTTATCAAAGCCACTGAGAATCTCAAACAAGAACTTCACAGCCCGACTATCGTGGGTGTAGCCGTGGTCGAGCCTGCAGCACTCCATCAGCGTCTTCGCGTCCCAGTCGTCCACCTTACTGCCGCACGGCAGCTGCTCCAGTTCTTCCGGGTAGAAGTACTGAAGATGACTGAGTGAGAAGACTGATTCAAAACCATCTCTGAATGAATCAAATTGCCTGGAAACGCCTTCGTTTAGTGCCCAGAATATAACCAGTCTCAAGTACTCCTGCAGGTTGTGGATTGTGACCGGTATGTCCTTCCCTCCTTTCTTCAGCTCGATGTTGGGAAACCCCAGCAGAGTGAAATCCAGCCCCAGATCTTCCACGGAGCAGACGTTCATCGTCAGCGTCTCCAGCGCGTACTGCAGACTCTCTTTGGTCTGGGATTTATTTTGTTCAAGTCTTTTCTTCTGTCTGACAATGTCTTCAAGGTGATACACTGATCTAGCTACAACCAGGTCGATGTCAAAGAGATCATGCCATGTCAGTGAGGTCTCCTGCCGCAGCATCTACTTATAGAAGGGCAAGCCGAGGGGCAGGTCCACCAGTCTGAAATCCATGATTGCCTTGGCCATTAATTTTCCTAGGAAGTGAAACTTCATCTTAACCTTTGCAATATGGGCTGGCTTGGCTGTCCGACCAAAGGGTAGCGGGAACAGGCCCTGGAGGTTCTGAATGTACTTGGTCCCTTCTTGACTCCCTTTTGGGTTGCTAAGAGTCACTTCTTCACCTCTCCAGAGACCCAAGTCAGCCCTCTGGAGTTCCTGAGATATGTGTGCATAACACTCCAGTGTAGGTCCAAGACCTGTACCAACCTCATTTTCGTACTGGATTTCTAACATGGCCTGTGAACTGCCAAGATCCTGCATCACAGTCTCAGCTTGTTTCAACAGCTCCTTTCTGTTCACAGTGCGTTTTTTTCTATCCAATTCTATCTCAACTCTGCTATCTTGAGAATCAGACTGGTTGATTTCTGGGTTTTTTGGGGTTTTTTTCCCCCCAGGTTTGGGAAGATTTCTTCTATTAGTTCTTTAAATAAGAACTAATAATACCCATAATGATACCCATTATCCTTATGTTGCCTTTCCTAATGGTGTCAAATAGCTCCTGAAATGTCTCTTTCTTTTTTACTTGGTGTTTTAAACTTCTTCCATTTTGAAGGTGTTTATTGTGGCACTATTCACAATAGCTAAGATATGGAAACAACAACCTAAATGCCCAAATAACAGATGAGTACATCAGAAAGATGTAGAATATGCACACAATGAAATACTATTCAGCTTAAAGATAAAGATGAACTCTTGTCTTTTTACAATATGGATGGAACTGGAAGGGATTATGCTAAGTGAAATAAGTCAGAAGGAGAACAAGTAAAACTGTTTTGGTTCACTTACATGAGAAAACAAAAGGTCAGATTAAACCAAATCAGTAACAAAGCTTACAAATGACTGTAAAATTGAGGTTGTGAAGAAGGGTGGAGACCAGAAAATCAATCGGATGGGGCTCAATGGACTATTGCAGAGGACTGTGGGTAGCTTAATGGTGTGGGTGTGGTTCCTTGGTGTGTGTGTGTGTGTGGGTGTGTGCATGTGTAGGTGTGTGGGTGTGGTAATATGCATCTGAAGACATGTGTTCTTATACCTTTGAATCATATACTGTGTTGTAAATCAATGCTGCCTCAATAAAAAAAAAAAGTATTTTCTGAAACTCATAAAAAACTGGAATTTACTTAAATACTCTATGTAGTATACAGTATTCCTACATCGTATTTATGGTACTTAGCTATTATATAGAAAATAATTGGATTTCATACTAAGTAAACATTTAGATTTTATCTATTTCTGCTCAGCAAGATGGAATCTAGTCAGTTTCAAATAAATTTTATAATCATTAAAATAGTGCAAATGATTATCTCTTTAAACAGAAACTTCATTTATCCAGTTGTGATAAAGAGACTTTATTATTTGTCTTCACTGATTCCATTCTTATCCAATAATTACATCTCATTATCTGTGTCACTGAAGAGACACAGTATCTCACTTTAAAATAATATAATTCTATATATAATAGTCAACATTTCCCCATTTTATTTTAAATTTGTTTTCTTTTTAAAAGAATCAAGTTACATTTTCTTTAGTGGTCCTTATTTGATCTCTGTTGTGGCTTTTTAGTTACTCTACAACTGATAATAATCTAGCCCTCAATGTCTAATATAAGGCTTATCTGTGGCAATATAATGTGAATATTATATCCAACCTCCCATTCAGAAAAGACAACTAATGTATTTATAAAGATAGAGTGTGTGTGTGTGCGCGCGCACCCACACACGCACGTGGGGGCTTATTGGTCTTTCTGCAGGCTACTGAAACTGACCTTTGTCCTACAATGGAATTCAGCTAAAATAGCCCTACATCAGATTTGCCCAATAATAATCACAACAGATGTTTTAAAAAGAAAATATAACCCTGAAAACAAAGGTGAGTAGGCAAATTCATGCCAATTAAAAAAAAGAAGTTATACTGAGACAAAGTGTATAAGCTAACAGGAACCTACAACTATTTCCTCTGGAGAAGAAATCATCTTTTTAAATGAACAGTTGAGCTCTGAGAAAAGTAAAGAAAATCTCCAGGTGAAACAAGCAAGGAAGCTGAAAGCCACAGTAGACAGACTGAAGTGATGCCATGACTATCTAATGTGAAGTTAAGTTTTGGTGGTCTGAATAGAGATTCAAATGCTCTCAAGAGGAGAGGAAAACATGGACCACAAGACCCACGGAGTTGAGGACAAGAGTAATATGATAAAAGCAAGACACTCAAAGCTTATATTTTTCACGAACTGATAGGCTAGAACAAGCAAACAAAAGTCCATCTGTTATGGAACAAGTTAGGAAAGATTGTTTTGATCTTAGCTCCAACTAGTAAAATCAAAGGGTGAAAAGACAGATAAACCTATATGTGAATTTATATTCAGGAGTTTGAATTCCACCAAGTTTTCAAAATTACATCATGAAAATAGTCTGGATACCCTCAAGCTAAGAAATAATATAAAAATTGCATTCAGAATAGAGATAAGCTTAATAAATACAAATGCACATATTCTGGGAGGCTCCACCTTCCTTTGGATACATAGAAAAAAGTCCCACTGAAAAAGTCACATTCCCAAATTTTGATGAAACCACCTACACAGGAAACAAAGGCTAGAATTTTTTATAACTGAAAAATAGGAGCACCTTATAAACTATTTTTAAAATAGTAAAAAGAATAACAAAGGAATCAAACC
>NW_004567111.1:57497763-57506644 GCF_000260355.1 Condylura cristata | reverse complement strand
ATTATACTCCTGCTATGAGTGAAACCATCCGGTATTTTTCTTTCTCTTTCTGGCTTATCTCACTAAGCATGATCTTTTCCAGCTCCATCCAAGGACATCAACTTTTTAAACAAAATGACTAAGCTCTTGGATCCTTGCCACCAAAACAGTCAAGAAAAAGAACAGTGGCCACACCAAAAAAAAGATCATGACCATGTGTAGCCAACTTATTGTATCACAGTTACCACAAGCCAGTGTGTGACCAAAGACAAGGGAACTGATAATTTTATTATTTAGAACACAGTACAGGTTACAGCCACCAGCGATGTATCTTTGATACCTATGTGCTTCCCAAGCTGTATGTGAAATCACTGCATGAGTTATGCCATTCTGAGCAGGTGGTAAGTAATTATTCTCATGAAATCCAAAAGGACTGACACTCCTACTCCAATTTAGATCTATGGGTACATGACTATTGCCAAAGCCTATATAAAGGAGCTAAGTCCTTAAGGACTAGGACAAACTGTCCTCTGAGAAAAAATAAAATGTAAGCTATACTTAAAAATTAAAAATAAATGAAATTACTGAATAGGTTAAGTAACAGAATAAATATAGATGAAGAGAGATTTAATGAGCTAGAAGACAGTTAAGGAAATGATCCAAAATGTCTTATAAAAACAAGACAACAAAAGCAAAAATTGACAAATTTGAGAATAAGACACTGTAATGTGATACTGATATCCCTCCCACAACTATTCAAAGGAAGAATGCAAAAATTCAATAATCACATGGAAGAAATAGCAATTCAATTAATAAACCTGATTTATTGGACACAGAGAGAGCCCTGCTTTCAATGACTGAAAAAGATATATTACTTTCAAAGAACTTGGAACATTTATAAAAAGTGGCCATGTACAAAGTTATAATGCAAATTTCAATTATTCAAAGGACTCATATCCAGTATTTTCTCTAACTATAATGCAATGAAAACAGAAATCACAAACAAAAAATGACTCCACATACTTGTAAAACTCAAAATAAACTTCTAAATAGTTCTTGAGTCAAAGTGAAATCCTAATGGAAAACAAAATATACTTAGAACTTAGTGAAATAATGCATATGAAAATTTGTTGACTGCAACGTAAACAATTTTTTAAAGAGAAATTTATTGAGCTCTTCTTAGGCAAGCCTAGAAATAAATTAGCCAAACAATATGGTTTAGAAAGTAAAAAGTAAGACAGAAAAAGTCTAAAGTAAATTTTAAAACACTATAATAAATATAATAGCCAAAATCAGTAAAATAGAATACAGCTCAAATACAGAGAACCAATTCCAAAATCAGTTATTCAAAAAGAATAAAATGTGGTGAACCTCTAGAGAAGAATCTATACAGCCACCAAGAACAGGTCCCAAGGCCTTGTTCTCTTCTCAACCAGTAACTAACTTCTCCCTGAAAAACCTCAATCAAGTTCACAGCTCAAATCAGTGATCTCTATACTAGACTCACATTTCTTTCTCTTTCTCAGGGCATATTCATATGGATGCCTCACACACATACCTCAAATGTATATAATCTGGTCCCTCTTCTAGTGCCAGCCAATACAAAAATTTTATAACATAGAGGCTATTTAATGCTCTTTGCATTATTCTACTGATCTGTAGGGGAAAAGTATAAATCTGGTCTAGTACCCCATCCATAAAATCACTCAGTTTACCCTAGTAAGCCACATTATTTTGTAAAATGATTCTAAAATATCAAATTTATTTGTGGGATTATAATTAGCAGTGCTAATTTTACATTATGTTTTCACCAAGCAATGACTTTTTCCTCCCTACCTAAAATACACTTTAAAATAAGCAAATGACCACAAGTAGGGTGTACAGGGTAAAAATTCAAAGAGTGGAAGAGAAAACTTTAGATTTCTATACAAAAAGGTTGCACCTCCACATGCAGAAGAAAACTATAATACTAGAACTAAGCCCCTCTTTGAATTGACAATTAGAAAGGGGTTATACTAAACAAACATCAGTACTATAAACAGAATTCAACAAGGTAAGCACCATGAAACATGAATTTTGACAAATTATAAAAATAATAAAAAACTACTGCTGTATCTCCAGTTCCAAGTTCTATTGCTGTATCTTCAGTCCCCAAAATAGTTTCTGACACAAAGGAGGTAATCAGTAAATATTTACTAAGTCAATGAATGAGCTACCAAATGAAAATGTCTGTGATGCCATACTCAATTTCATACAATAGTGCCCAAGTTCAAGGAATATATATTTACTCTCTTCTATCACTATATTATGAAAAAGGTATGTCTAAATATTAGAAGATTTCACCACAGACAGAGCAAAACAGGCAGATCAATGAAGTACACTGCTGAGGGGAGCAGCAGGCAGATCAGGAAAGGTCTGCCATGCCTGTGGGTCACCTCTTGGCCAGGGGTCGAACTTCAGCTGGAGTGGCTGCAGCTAGCTTCATAGTTGTGTTTCAACCCACTGACCTACCAAGGAGGGCCCAGAAATTGGTATTATAATAACTTTCTACTTTTCTATTATTTCCATGAATTACTTTTATAAGAAGACTATTATTAAAGGTAGGATATGATTCTATATTATATATGTAAGATTAAAATTATGTCAAAATATGTACCTGGGAAGAAAGGAAAGAGTGCATAAAAATACAAACAAGATTATAATCTTTGAGTGACAGAATTAGAAATGATTTTTAAATTATTTTTCAAGTTTTTTTATATTAACTTGGGCAGAAATGTTTAAAAATAGTGTCAAGAACTATCAGTGTTTGAAATTTTGTCCCATTTGTAAATTAATATGTTAGATTGCCACATACATGTCTCATACATGTTCACAGAAGATATGAGACTCTTGGATCAGAGAGAAAGGATGATATTATTCAGAGGATATCAAGTAGAGTGAACTTCACATTCATACCAGTTCTCCTGACCCCAAGCCCCAAAGTGAGTTCCAGGTTTTGTCACAACTTAGGTAACATAATTCTTCATAATTTACTCCAAGCAAACCTATATGGCCTCTACCCCAGAGGGACACAGCAGACAATCTGCCTTTTTTCTCCAGAAGGAGGAACCACCTTTTCTCACATCTTTTAGCTAAAAAGCTAGGGAACAAAAGGATTATCGGTGGTCTTCCTAAAAATGGACAGAAAGATCAGACCCAAGAATCACCTCCCAGCAGCCAGATATGCATGTAACTGAAAAGTGTTTTCTGTTCTCTTATGTATTATGTGCACTGATAGAAAAAAAGATAAGTAATATATGATAAAAGGCATTGACCCGAGGATGAATTCAAGAATCAGCTAAAATTCTATACCTGTTCAAAACCTTTAGTCTAAGAAAGAGAAAATTCTCTTCCCATGGAGGTCTGTCACAAAATAAAAGGCTTTAACATTGCAAAATTCAATTTGGCAAAATAATGAAAAAACACAGGTATATGTTTGGTAAGAGCCTCTAGAATAATAAAATTACTATCTTTCCTGGTTAAAAAAAAAAAAGTCATCTGACAGTATGAGTCAAGAGCTTTATTTAAAGGGCTAAGTTCTACTTTAAGAAGTGAGAGCCTGCTTTTTTTTTATCCTATTGATCATCAGTTGATTTTCTGGTCTGGCTAGTTTCAGCTTTTCTGCTCACTGGGAAAGACTATTTCCCTCAATCATAATCAGAGGAAACTTGGTCCCTAATTTTTAGAACTATGTCATTTTGAGGATTTACCAAAAGAAAAAAATCTAATGAAAATTATTTTTGGTGTAAAATAGTTAAGTGGCAGTCATTTTAATCTGAGACAAGTATAATGTGTGTCACTGCAAAACAATGTAGCATATAGTTTTCTATGTCTCCCCATCACATTAAGTTGGCTAACTTAAAGAGCTCCAAAAAACTAGCTCAAAGGCAAAAACAAACTGCCTTGTGGAACAATATCTAGATATCTGCTTAATCCAAAAATGCTGGCAGGAAAAGCCCTTGATTCCTTTCCAAAAAAAAACCAACTAAATATTGACTGCTAAGTACTAAAAAGAAGCCTCCATTTGAGATAAAACCATTTTTTAATCTTGTACAAAAAAAAATTAGCAGTCTTTTTTCAAAGTCTACATTTATAGCAAAAAGAGCTAGCCAGCAACTTAAATTTTCTGTTCCATGTTGCATGAACATCTTTTTGGTACTAAGAACAGATTAACTGGACTACCCCTGGAAAAGCACAGATTACAGGTAATTCTCCAAATATATAAGAGTCTCTCTAATGTTCTAATCTACTCAGGACTAGCATCAAATGACATAAAGTTCTTAAAGTTCAAATAGTCACAGAAAAATCTAACAGAAATATCTGGCAACAATTACGGTTTGAATTTCTCATTCAATATAAGTTACATATATGTTTTAATTTGCTGAGATACTTGGACACAACAGCATAAAACCTACTGAAAACCCACTGTAATTGGAAAAACAAAAATGAAAAAAAATTATTTTTTTGCAAATAAAATGTAATGTGTAATTTTTTTTTTCTAGGCCAAACCTCCTAGCTTTTAAAGTTGCCCTCTATTTTTTAAATTATATATATATTTTTTACATCATTCTTCATTTTGTGCATTTCTTCATCTCAGTTGTAATCCCCATGGGCTTCCCACCACTAATTCACACATATGCCATCACCATAGACCAGTGCACTCTTCCCACCTCCGTTCCAACCCCATTTCCCCCCTCCACCCCCATAAAATGTGTCTGGTTTATAGTTGCTCACTGTTTACATCTTTACTCTATTACATTTGTTTGTCTCTCTTCCCTCCCACCCCCACATCAGAAAATGCAATTTTTAAAAAGCCTTTATCTCTAGGGTAGGAGCAGGAATAGATGTAAGGAGTGAATTCAGGATCCAAGGAGAAATATCCCAAGCCCCAGAGCAAAGTACTGACATAAAACTAAGTCTGAATCAGAAGCACAAAGAAAGCTCCTCCACTGCTCCTCAGAACTAGCTAACAACTATTAAGTAACAAGTAACAGAAAAATAAAAGTATTTCTAAAACAGGGACAGAATGAGAACATGGAAAAAGATCCTCTCTGAGGGCAGTGGAAAGAAAAGACTGAAACCTGAGGATGAAAAAGAAATGGAGGTAAAGAAGTGCTTTGGCAAATATTTCTCATTTTACATATAAAGTATTGCTAAAGGGACTGAAAACTTGTATTGTATCAAGGGTGAACAGCTCTTAATCTTGCCCAATTCTTAAATTAACTCAGATCTCCACACATACTCAAAAAAGTCCACCAAGAAGAAGGAAGTGAAATCCCAGGCACAAAAGTGCCATCTCAGGCTCTCCCTGGTGGCACAGTGGGTTAAAGCACAGCATTAAAGTCACTTCTGCAAGAGTTGATACCCACTTGCCTGGAAGGTGATCCACATGGCGTGGCAGACCACTCCTGACCCACCCACTGCTCCCCTCAGCAGTGTACTTTGTCGATTTGCCTGTGTTGCTCCCCACTCTGTCCCTAGTGAATCCTCTCACTGCTCCTGCACTTCTGGCCTGTACCCCACTTCAGTATGCACAAATAAATAAATCTTTAAAAAATAAAAAATAAACAATCATCTCAATATTTACTCTCTTACCTAACTTGCCTGGCTTTCAAAAACAAAAATTTGTGAGGCATACAAAAATAAATATATAAATAAATAATAAAAATTTTTAAATATGGAAGCATCACAAGCAAATTCAGATATAATTCAGATGCTGGCATAATCTGTGACTTAAAATAACTATAATTACTGTATTAAAAATGCTAATGGGGAAAATGTGAGTAACAGAACAATCATGGGTAATTTTAACAGAGAAAAGTTAAAAATTAAGAAAGTATCAAAGAGGGAGAGACGGCAAGATGGCAGCAGAGTAAAGACGCCAAGATCACTGCATCCAGGCTCACGCAGGAATTTAGGACTAAAAATGGACTATAAACTTACAATCTATGAATTTCAACTCAAATGAGAACACCCTGGACTCACTAGAAGGAAGATAACTGAGGAAAAATCAGCGATTCGGGAGTTCTGATAAAGGAACTCTTATCTGGAAGCACCCAGGTGCCCTACTAGGAAGTGCCACAGAAAGGATAAGCAGAACCCTGCAACTCTGATCGAGAGAGCACCCAGGATCTAGCGCTACAGATGGAAGTTTCAGTGAGTCGAATCCAAGCTGTGGGAAAAAAATGTGCAAGTGGGCACATAAGCACAGGAGGTGGGAAGGAAAATCTGGTGATCTGGTGACTGGGGCAGCTGAAAGGCTTGCAACCCTTTCACCCACCCCCACAACATAGGCCTAGAGGCTTGTTCCTGCCATTAGTCACTATGGTGGGGCCAGAAAGTTCACAAAGCCCCTAAGATAAAAGGGGGGGGGACAATAAATGGTTAGTCTGAATCAAAAACAGGCCCATTAACACTCCCCCAAGTGGTAGGGAAAGACTGCTCAGGAAGAGACTACTCTGAGTGGGCACAAAGGGCCCTGGAGGCCGTGAGGGAGGACTAGCATCCTGGACAACCGGGCAGTGTGCAGAATTAGGACTGAAGGTGTTATTGGACAGCAGTGGCCAGAAGACTTGTGAGCCAGTAAGGCACTGCCTTGTAAAGCTCACAGTGCTCAGAAAATAAACAAAACCAGTGACTGGCTCAACCACAGGCCCAGCTGCAGCACTTTTAATGCACCCCACCCCCCATGACTGCATCCAAGCATAGAGGAAACCCAGGAATCACAAGGCTACAAAGATCAACAGGCACCTTCCAGAGACAAAGACTCAACAAGTTATCTGAACACCACAAGAGACCCCTGAGCGTCACTGACAGAGACGACAGACATAATTTTACACAGTAGGGGCTAGAAAAACAGGAGATATTGAAACAAAACAAGGCTCAGAATACCCTCCACAACTGAAGTGTCTGGAAGTCCCTCTGCCATTCCAGAAAGAACATCCAGAAAGAATGCCAGTCAGTAATAGCAGCACCATGTCTCAGCGAACAGAAAGTATTAGAAAATACACAACAGGAAAAAGAAGACAAACATTCAGGCAAGTCCACGAGGAAAAATTCACCACAAAAAGATCAGTAAGCAGAAACCACCAAAGAAATAGAAGAATTGCTCAGCCTACCAGACAGAATTCACAATTACCATGATAAACAAAAAGAAGGTGAGAAGGAAAAAAATAAAATGAGGCAAGCCATAGAGGAGTTGAAGAATGCAAACAAGGAAGTGAATGAAAGAAATGAAAAAGAAAACAAAAAAGATATGAGACAAGCATTCAATGAAATGAAGAAAAAAATGAGACATTAAAAAAGGAAATAAAAGAAATGCAGGTGATGAAAAGGAGATAAAGAATGCTGAGGGAAAGTTATGAAAACAGAATAGATGAAATGGAAGAACGAATCAGCACCCTCGAAGACACAGAAACAAAAAGAATTAAAAAAGAAAGAGAAAAAGAAAAAGGAATGAAGAAACACTTCAAGAGCTATCTGACACCATTAGGAAAGGAAATATCAGAGTTACAGGTATCCCAGAAGGAGAAGAGAAAGGCCAAGGAATTGAGAAAATATTAACAGAGATAATAGAAGAGAACTTCCCTAATATGAAACAGGAGATGAAAGTAGATATCCAAGAAGTAAGAAAAACACCAAACTACCATGATGACAGGAGAAATACAGCAAGACACATAACAGTAAAACTATCAAGAATACAAGACAAGGTAAGGATCATGAGAATGACAAGAGGAAAGAAAACAAATAACCTATAAAGGGAAACTAAAAAGGCTAACATCAGACTTCTCCGAAGAAACACTATGGGCAAGAAGAGAGTGGAGGGACATACTCAACAAACTCCAAAGCATCAAATGCCAACCAAGAATACTCTATCCTACGGAGCTCTCCTTCCTCTATGCAGAAAGAATAAGGACATTTTCAGACAAACAGAAATTCCACAATTTTGTCATGACTAATCCTCCACTCTAAAAAATACTACAAGAAGCCCTCAAGCCAAATCGAACAGAAGAATGAACAAGAACAGTTCAAAACAAGGAGTAAAAATACAAAAGGACCAAAATGGCAAATAAAGGTGCCAGTATATCAATATTATCTCTAAATGTAAGTGGCTAAAACTCATCAATAAAATAAATAAACCATATGAGGAAGACAAGAAACCCACCTAACATGTGGAGGCTGAAACCCACACTACTGGAGGACCACTGGATCAATGAGGAGATCAGAAAGAAATTAAAAAATACCTGGAGAAGGACAATGATGACACAAATCTCCAAAACTAATGGGACACATTTAAAACAGTTATAAGAGGAAAATATATAGCATTACAGGCTCACGTAAAGAAATAAGAAATAAGGCAAAGTAACAACCAAATGTCCCACCTTAAAAACTGAAAAAAGAAAAACAAAATAACCCAAAAGTCAGTAGAGGACAGGAAGTAATAAAAGTCAAATCAGAAATAAATGAAATGGATGTTAGGAAAACAGCCCAAAAAATCAACAAAAAAGTTGTTTCTTCGAAAAAATAAACAAGATAGACTGGCCACTAGCCAGGCTCACAAAGAAAAAACAAAAGAAAGCACAAATAAACAGAATCATAAACGAAAGCAGAGAAATCACAACAGATGCAGCAGAAATCAAAAGAATAATCAGAGAATACTATGAGAAATTATATGCAAGCAAGTTTGACAATTTAGCAGAAATGGACAAATTCCCACAACTCTACAACCACCCAAAGCTAGATAAAGAAGAAATAGAACAGCTAAACAGACCATTACAAGCAAGGAAGTAGAAGAAGTAATCAAAACCCTCCCCAAAAAGAAAAGTCCAGGACCAGATGGATTTACAAATGAATTTTACCAAAC
>NW_004567111.1:57490805-57495602 GCF_000260355.1 Condylura cristata | reverse complement strand
GCAATCAAAAATAAATAAACACATGCCTTTTGCAGCAACTTGGATGGAGCTGGAAAAGATCATGCTTAGTGAAATAAGCCCAAAAGAAAAGGAAAAATACCAGATGGTTTCTCTCATATCAGGAATGTAACGAAACAGGCGGAAAATAATGATAATGATAAACAGCTATATACCAGACACATTTTTTGGGGTGGAGTGAGGAATGGGATCAGAAACAATGGGGGAAGGGAAATGCACTGGACTATGGTGATGGCACATGGTGATTTGGTGATTTGGTGATGGGAAGCCCATGGGGATTACAACTGAGATGGAAAAATGCACAAAATGATGTAAAAATAAATAAAAATTAAAAATGAACTTTAAAAGAAACTAAACAAACAACAACAACAAAAGCTCCTGCATAGGAATGAAATTACAACTAAAAATGAAAAAATATCCTATTGAATGGGGAAAATATTTTCATGCTATCCATGTAACAAAGAACTGATACCAAAGATCTAATAAAAAACTCATAAGACAATATAAAAACAAAATAAATTTTTAAAAAATGGGCAAAAGAACTAACTAGGTATTTATTTATCCAAAGACATATATTCTGCAGACAGACATATGAGCAAAAGTTAACAGCACTTATGAACAGAAAAATGCAAGTCAAGACCAAAATGAGGTAAACCTTTGAGAATAGCCCCTACTGAAATATCCATAAGCAAGTGCTGATGAGGACATGGAAAAAGGGAAACCCTTCTTCGCTGTTGGTAATAATACAATTGGCCCATCTCTTATGGAAAGCAGTTTGGAGGTGTCTAAAACATTAAAATTGTATCTAGCATTTGACCCAGAAATTCCACTCCTAGGCCTCTACCCTAAAATTTCAAAAACATTAATTCAAAAGGAAATTTGCACTCTTGGATTTTTGTTCCTCCTATTTATCAAAAACAAGCTTAAAAACAAATCCTTGCTAGCTTACTACAGAACTGAAACACCAAGTGGAGAAGGTTATTGGGGAGGGGTATGAATAAAGACTGTACAACAGACTATAGTGATAGACTTTGGGTGATTTTGTCATGGGGGCATTACGGTGATAATGCCTTATGAGAGTATCCAAATATTTATTCAAAATAAATAAATTTATTAAAATAAAAATATAGGGAAGGAGGGAAGGAGTGAGGAAGGGAGGAAGGAAGGAAGGAAGGAAAACACTGAACAGAAAATATATTTGAGAAAAACACATGAATATGTTCAACACTGACTATTATGAGATGACAGGATAATAGGTGAATTTAACTTCCTGGTATGTATGTATGTATACATATTTCCAAATTATCTTCAATAAAATAAGTGTTTCTTTCAGAGTTTGAAAGAAATGACAGAAGAGGGGGAGCAAACTGAATCCAAAAAAAGCAGAAGTAATGAAAACAATGGAAATCAATAAAATATAAATTAAAAAAATAGAGAAAATAAATGAAATCAACTTTTTGGAGAAAAGAATAAAACTGATAAACTTCAAGGCAGGCAGATAGGGAGAATATACAAATTTCCAGTTATCAGGCACAAACGAGAATACAACTTATTTAAGTTTTAAAATGAATGAAAATGTTATACAGACAATTATTTATACAAGGATAACCTACAACTTAGATTAAATGGACTAATTACTTTAAAGATATGATATGCCAAAACTTACTTAAGGATAATCAGAAAAATTCATTAGTCTATGTCTTGTAAAAAGAAATAAATTTTGGGCCCTCCCTGGTGGTGCAGTGGGTTAAAGCACAGCACTAAGAAGCTGAAGCCACTGCAGCATGAGTTCGATCCCCGCCTGCCCCGGAGGTGACCACAGGACGCCGCAGACGGCTCCTGACCCGCCCGCTGCTCCCCTCAGCAGTGGACTTCATTGATCTGCCTGTTCTGCTCTCCACTCTGTCTCTGGTGAATCCTCTCACCCTCCGCATCTCTGGCCTGTACCCCAGTTCTGTATGTATATATAAAAAAAAAAAAAAGAAATAAATTTTATGAGGCCAGAACCATCCAATACCAAGGCAGCCAGGTTACATTATAAGAAAATAACAATATTCATACGTAACCAAAAAAAATTTCTCAACAAAATATAATACATCGTGACCAACTAAAGTTTATCCCAGAGGTACAGGGTGTTTCAACTTTTTAAAATCTTACAAATTAATTCACTATATAAACAGTGAAGAAAAATTATGTGATATTAGTAGATATAAAAGATAAAATCATGTGACAAAATTCAAAATCTATTCATGATAGTTAGAAAAACCTATCAGCAAACTGGTAACAGAAGGAAACTCTTTTAACATGATAAAGGATAACTACATAATCCTATGATAGCATCATTCTTTAATAGTAAAAGACTAAAGACTTTGCCCTGAAGACTGGACACAAAGCAAAAATTCTTTTCCCACATCTATTGCACATCAATAGTAGGTCTAGTGCAATAAGGCAAGAAAAAACCATGAATAACACATTGAATAGAAAAAAATAAAACTAGCCCTATCTATTTATATAACATAAGTGTTTGTATAGAAAATTTTGAAGAATTTATGAAAAGTTGCCACACCTAGTAAGTTATGCAGGCTACTTGTCAATCATATCATTATAAAAAATAACTGTGTTTCTACATAGTAGCAATAATAAATTATTGAAAATTTGTAAAATTTCAAATACCACTTATAATAGCACAAAAATTACTTAGGCATATATTTAACTACATGAAGTATCTATATGTTGAAAATTACAAAATGATGATAAAATAGATCAAGGAAGATGTAAGTAAAATAAAGAATATCCTATGATCATGAACTAGAAGATTCAATATTATTCAGATATCAGTTCTCAATTTGATCTATGAATCAATAGAAATACCATAAATATTCCAGAAGGCTGTTTTGTAAATACCAAACCTGATCCTAAAAGCTATAGAGAAGGTTAAAGGAGATATAACTGTCAAGATGAATTTTTAAAAGAATAGTGATCATTTATACACTATCTAATTTCAAGACTTTACTACAAAGCTATAGTAATTTGGATAATTATGTTTTCATATATATACTGTTATATTGACACATGGATCAATATAACATAACAAAAGCCCAGAAATATACCCACACAAATATGATTAGATGATTTCTTACAAAGGTGCAAAGGAAGGTCAACTGAGAAAAGATAGTGGTATCACTATTAACTATTACAATTGGATTTTTATATGCAAAGAAATCAACCTTTCCACATACTTCACATCTTATATAATGTTCAACCAAAATAGATCATAGACATATATGTAGGTTTAAAACTATAAGTGCTCCAAGATTAAAATAAAAAAGAGGGCCCTCCCTGATGGTGCAGCAGATTAAAGCACAGCACTATGAAGCGAAAGCCACTTCAGCATGAGTTCGATCCCCACCCCGGGAGTGACCCACATGGTATGGCAGACTGACCTGCCAGATGCCTCTCTCAGCAGTGTACTTTGCCAATCTGCCTGTTCTGCTCCCTACTCTGTCTCTGGTGAAGCCTCTCACCACCCCTGCACCTCTGGCCTGTACCCCAATTCTGTGTACATAAATAAATAAATCTTAAAAGAAAGAAAGAAAATCTGAGGAATCTTGAATTAGGCAAAGAATTTTTTGGTTGTATCAATATCAGATACATAATTTTTAGATATAACAATATCAGAAGCATAAAACAAACAGAGTGATCAACTGGATTTGACCAAAACTAAATATTTCACTCTGGGATTATTTGAAAAATGAAAACACAAATTATGAATTAGGAGAGAATACTTGCAAATCATATTACCAACAATTGTATCAGGGATATAAAAAGGCCTTTCATTACTCAACAATAAGAAAACAAACTACCAATTTTTTGAAGACAAACATGTGAAAAGCTCAACATAAACATGATTAGGCAAATGTAAATTAAGACCACAGTGAGGTATTACCATGTGCTCATTACAATGGCAAAGTAAAAAGACATTATTAAGTACTAATAATGATGCAAAACAAATGAAACTCTTTTACAGTTTTGGGAATGCAAAATAGTACTGTCACTTTAAGAAACAGTTTTTCTGTTAAATTAAGCATACATGCAAAATCTCACTCCCTACCTAAAAGAAGTGAAAATATATATTCGTACCAAAACTTTTATTTGTTTATTAAAAGTCATCCAAAATTGGAAACCCAGTGAAAGGATAAATAAAATTGTGCATCCATCCCCTTCAAGCTCCTCAGTTATACAAAGCAACAAGAAGCTGCAGAAGCATACATACAAGGTAGCACTTTTAATGCACTGTGCTAAAGGGGAGAAGCCAGATCCAGAACACTGCACTTGATGTGATTCTATTTACATGGCTTCTGAGGGAGCAAAATAGAGACCAAACTATAGGGACAGAGAACAGAACATTAGCTGCCAGTTAGTGGGTGGCATTGACTATAAAGTGACACCATTTGGGGTAATGGAACTTTTGCTAGGACTGAAGATGATGATGGTGGTGGTAGCTGCATGACTCTGTATTTGTTAAAACCCACAGCTCTATCCACCAAAAAAGTGAACTTTATTGTATGCCTTTTTTGTTTTTTGTTTTTTTTTTAAGTAAAAATGCAATCAGGGCCCTCCCTAGTGGTGCAGCGGGTTAAAGCGCAGCACTAAGAAGCTTAAGCCACTTTCACATGAGTTTGATCCCTACCTGCCCCGGAGGTGACCACATGGCGTGGCAGACCTCTCCTGACCCGCCCGCTGCTCCCCTCAGCAGTGTACTTCCTCGATCTGCCTGTT
>NW_004567111.1:57454021-57489745 GCF_000260355.1 Condylura cristata | reverse complement strand
TAAAAATTAAGTTGCTTTCTCTCTCAGGGATCTAAGAAATTAGCTGGTCTTCAGAGCAGTGATAAAAAACACCCCTAAAATAAAATACTTTACTTCTTAAACCACAGCCACAAAATGTAAAAGGAATTCTGTATTAATATTTTTTTTTCAAGTGAATGTTTTAGGTTCATTGCTTAAAAACTTAGATAAGGAACTAAAACACTCCCTAACCAAAAGTAATCATTGTGGCTTATGGTTTTTTCAGTGTATATTCTCATTTTAAATTAACAATCTGAAGTTGATACTACGTATAACATTGACACAGTCTTGGTAAAAGAAATTGGGAGCCCGTGGAATGAGTGGCGCGCGCCAAGTCTTGTTTGAACAGGCGGATTGAATCATGGACTGAAAAGCCCATTTTACTTGCCATGAGGCACCATGATAGACAGAAAGCGTTTTATCCTGACTAATGATTATTTCACAACTTCCTGGAGGGAGAAGGCAGGAGCCACAAGTACAGCTGGAATGTAAGCCATGTCCACATGCCCAGGCCTAGCCCAACCCAGAACAAGACATGATGCTGCTCTCCTCCACCCTCTTTAAATATCTCCTAACTCCCTTTGAGGAGTCAGACCATATTCTCTTTTCCTTCATTGGCTCCCTCACCCATGAGACCGCCTAACACAGCCTTGCCTGGTTCAACTACACCTAGCACTCTCTGGTGACTTCTTTTCCTCAGAGGACAAAGGACCCACTCTTTTGTGTCAGTGCCTGGTAACAATATAATCCCATTTTTGTAATTGTACACATTATAGACTTGGAAAAATGATTAGAAGATGATATTGGATTATATTTACTGTCACTTCCTTCTTAACACCTCCCTATGCTACATAAGATATATTTTTGTAACCAAGATTGGATATAAAACCCTAGCACTCCCTAAATTATGGGCAAAACAATTGTTACATACATTTACATGTCCCTGAGAAACAGTCTTTTACGTGTCCCTGAGAAACAGTCTGTTATTAAAGAAAATAAAAATACCAATACAATACTCATAAAGTTCCTTAAGAACTATAATTACTGTTGAGTTGAAAAGACAATCATCTTGTGTCCCTATACATTCTTCTAGACTGGAAAATAATCAAAAAAGCATTAAACAGATTTATAAGTGGGGGGAGCCCAAAATGTTTCAATAGTAACAAACACCATCTTAAATAGACAGGAGGTACTGGGGGAAGGAAGGGGCAGTTCAGTCATGGGGGAGGACAGACTAGACCAAGGAATATAGATTTAAGTTCTCCCATCTCTGTAAAGAGAGATAAGGATATCAGGTCTTCTGAGAGATATTCTTACAGAGAGAAATTCACACAAATAGCAAAAGCAGCTTCCACTCGGTTTTCAGAGACCATCCCTGAAATCAAGATTTGCCACAAAGACATATTTTGGAGTGACAAATTTTTGCTCCCTATATAATCATATCAAAATTAAATATTTAGATCAGTAAAGAGGTTCTGCCCAATTCTAACACAGCAGAGGTTTTACTCCATACTACAATAACAAGCAATTCTCAAATGTCAGATGGGTAGCCTATCAACTCAGTTCTAACACTAATAGGTGTTGCCCGAAAACACACACATGTGTATTTCATTCAGCAACAACTATAGATTCTCATGTGGGGTTCTGACAGTTCCTGGTTCCTTGCTTACAATGTTTTGACTCACAATTTTACATTAAGTTGTGCAATATGATTTTGTACAACTTTACAATAATGCAAAAATTATCTGAATACAGTAGAAACTGTGCTTCAAAATTTGCTTTTTGGGTTTTTTTTCCTGGCTGGTGATTCTCTCATGAACCCAAGGAGTACAGGAAGTTGAAGTTCCTAGTTAATCACATGATCAGCAGGTTAAACCACTAAAGATCTACAGGTTGTGTTTTAACTATTTTGTAAGTTATATAAGATATTCAATACTTCACTATAAAATTGCTTTATGTTAGAAAATTTTGCATAACTATAGGCTAATGCAAATGTTCTCGGTATGCTCCTGAGGCAGGCTAGACTGAGCAATAATATTCAGTAGGTTAGATGTATTAAATGCATTTTCAATCAACAATATTTAAAACTTATCTTGGGTTTATCAGGGCATTAACCAACATCATAAGTTGAATAAGACATGTAGATTGAAGGTTCTGAAAATCCTCACTTTGGGTTCAATTAATTTTCTAGACGAGATTGTAGAACTCAGATAAACTCAAATTACATACTGGATTACTGGATTATTACAAAAGGAGATAATAAAATGGTACAAAAAACCATCCAGATGGATGGAATACATAGAGCAAAGTATGGAGAAAGGGCTGTAGAGTTTCCATGCCCTCTCTGAGCATGTCACTCTCCCTGAATCTCTATGCGTTCACCACCCTGGGTCACCAAACCTCATCCTGTGGGTTTTTATGGAGGTTTCATTACATAAACATGATTGACTGACTCATTGGTCATTGGCAACTGAATCAATCTCTAACTCCTCTCCCCTCCCTGGAAGTGGTGAGGGGTTTGGGGGAGGAGTAGGATGAAACTAAAAGTTCCAGTCCCCTAGTTAAATGGTTGGCTTTCCTGTAGCCAATGCCCATTCTCAGGAGTTTTCCAAAAATGACCTGATCAACCAAACAAGACATATCTTTGTGACTCTACTTAGGAAGTATCAAAATTGGAAATATATTTCTGGTAAGTCATAATATCATGACCAAAGTGACCAGAGGACATGCATAATCACAATGTGATTTTTTTTTTAATTGAGCCAGGGTTTAAAATTTAGAAATAAAAATTCTGATTTCTCACCTGTTTGGTAATGTGAAAAATCAGAAGATCCAGTCAATACTAGATGTCCTGAGAATGACTGCCCTTTTGGAAGGGACACTAGCCCACTGGTTCCCAAGTCACTTGGTTAAGTGGAACCAAGGGGTAACAGGCTGGAATCTGTTACCAGCCAGATTCCTGCAGCATCTGAGTTACCCATCCCTTTCTAAACAAACAGAACCAATGTGTCTGAAATCAACTGGATGACAGTTTTGAAGAAAATATATTAATCTGTGTACAAAATTTAAAATACTTATAAAAAATGAAATTCAATCTCTTATCACACATATGAAAGTATTGTTTTTTTGCAGAGTCTGTAGCTCATTGTCTATTTACCCCCTCACTCTCCCTGTCCTACTTCTCTAATACACTTGTAAAACTCATTTCTACTCATCCTGTTTAAAAACACTTCCTGTTTATCATACCTTCCTCTCCCATTCCTCACCCATGACTCATATGTCATACTTTCTCACTTTATTGAAATGCACTCGCTCTAGAGACATTTTTCCTTTTTGGGATATCCTTTGCCCCAATCATGACCCTCCTCCCCCTCTTCTTACGCAGTCATTCTCTTATCATGGTCACCTTTGCCCATCCATACTTTCCAAGGCTTTCTACACTCTCCTCTGTAATCCAGGATAGGAAATTCATACTCATGGAGGACCAATGGGTGAGGAAAGATTGATTGGAAACAGGGAAGAAATTGTGCAGCAGAAGACAGGCAGATAAGAGTGCATGCCAATTGTCAATATATAACCTTTTAGCTGCAATTCCACAGTTTTTCCTGCTTTGCAATACTCAAAACAGCATAGGAAGGGGTGTTTCTTTCCCTCTTTTAGGACTGTCTACTTCCCTTGTGACTTTTCTTAGCTCACTGGAGCTTTGGTAAGGAGGTAACCTATTCTCAGTTCCTACTCAAGATTTCTCACTTCCAGCCCATAGCAGGGAAGCTATACACCAGCCCTGGCCCAGGTGTATAAAGAATATTGAGTCCTCCATGTACTGGGCCCTAGTCAGCTTTCTGTAACAAAGCCTAAATTTCAGCCCTGGACTGGGAACTCTTCCAAATGCCTCCCTTGGTATTCTCTCTCATCCCAAGGGTGTTCATTAATGTTCTCTTTGGTCCTCTTTTACAATTTCTTGTAAAAATTTACTGATTCTCAACTTAACCATGTCATTGAATTACCAGCTTTAGAAAGCTAACACATTTGTTTTCAAACCCCTGTGAATAAATTGGAATGGACTATGAATGTTCTCGATTTCATCATATTGAAGATATTATCAGTAATCATCTAATTCCAGAAAAATTAAGAACAAAAATTGTACAAATTAGAATAGATTATATTCAGAATTATCTAATCTTGACTTTTCCAAAGCTAGGGATTTCTTTGTCTAGTTAATCTTTAAATTAATAAACCATATTTTTCCTGTAACTTTTTTCAAAGACCTTTAGGATTGATTGAACCAGTATCTATAAAGTTAGAGGCGTGGGAGGCAGACTGTGTGGGCCCAGCTTTTATTCCCATCACTTGTAGCCAAAGTAGCTTTTACAATCCCTGTGCTTCATTTTCATTGTCTGTAAAATGAGGATAATAGCTGTACTTGAGATCATACAGATGTCATGAGAATTAAGTGAATAAATGTGCATTAAAGGAGTTAATCTGCATCGGTGTTGAATGCAGCGCCTTACAGAGGGAAGCTAAGAAAAGTGGTACTCACCTAAGTCCTTCCAGTTCCCTTTTATGGACTAGAGAACTATACATTTAGTAGGGGGCAGGTCCGAATTTATCTTATATTATCATTGTTTTTCTGGGCTAAAAATACATTTAAGATTCCTAGTTAAGAAAGTGCCATGATTTTGCACATTGTCCTGGAATTTAATGAATGCTCTATCTCACCTGAACTCATTTTCACTTCAGTTATTCTCACAGATTTAGACAGGCTATTCAGAATAATCCAGAAGTCTTGTGAATGAAGTTTTGTTAATTATTTTAATGTGGTAGGCATTGTTGTAGGCTTGGGAGGCCAACATGCACACACAGTCCCTGTGTAGTCAGAACCCCTTGAGAAGACAAAGACCAGGTATCTGAATACAGAAAATTTACCTTTGTATATTTGATCAGCTATATCATCTATTCTAATTTGCACATTTATTCTTAATTTTTCTGGTCTTAGAAGATGACTTAAAATATCTTCAGTGCAATGAAATCAAGCATATTCATATAGTCTACTCCAATATGTATTCAGAGGTTTGAAAACAAATGTGTTACCAGAATACGGTATTTGGCTCTCGACTAGTAGTTTATCAAACATACAAAGGTAAGTGACATGAGTGGTTATTTGTCTTTAAACAACACCAAAGGGTAGGTTGACCTCAAAAGAACCAGGAGACCTTGACAGATCCACAGAGCTCTCTGAAGTCTTACACTTTGAATCAGCGAACAATCCAATAAAAATATGACAGGAGTATGTATGCAAGTCTAAAATTTTCAGTAGCCACACTGAATTAGGTTAAAAAAAAAAGTGAACTTAGTTTCAATAACACATAATTTAACTCAATATATTCAAATAGTGACATGTTAACGTGTAATCAATATTAAAATTTACTGAAATATTTTACATTCCTTCCTTTTCTTCATACAAAATCTTTGAAATCCTGGGGCCTCCTCATGGCATAGGAGGTTAAGTCGCAGAGTTTACTAATCCCTGCAAGGGAGGTTGCCCACATAGTGCGGCAGGCCTCTCCTCTTTCACCTGCTTCTCCCTTCAGCAGTGTGTTTCAGTAGGTGTGTCTGTTTTGTAAATGTGTCTCCCCACTCTCTCTGGGAAAGTTCCTGACCCCCTACCCCACAACCTCTGGCCTATACCCCAATTCCTCATCACAAAAATAAATAAATCTTAAAAACAAAAAACATCTTTGAAATCCAGTGGAATTTTATACTTCACAGCTCAGATCACTTTTGACTCGTATGCTTCTAGCACTCAAGCATGCAAGGCCTCAAGACTGCACACTGCACCAAACAGCCCTGGGCCCAATTCCTGCGGCAGCTTTATGACCAGAGCAAATCTGCTCCCAAAGCGAGCACTAAAATCCACTTTACTGGAAGTTACAACCACAAAGTCACAGCACACAATTGTTAAAATCCACATTTAAACAATGTATTCAATCATGCCCTTTTTAAAAATATGAAAGAATACAGTACTACAAAAAATCAGAAGCATAAAGTAAAGGGTTCATCTGCCTTTCCCCTTCTAATTCAACTTTCACTATTAAATACATTAGACATTTTATATATCTAAACAAGCATACAAATGATGTTTTTCCTTTTTAACAAGCATGTAACAAGCATTACATATGTTTTCCAGCAATTCTTTGTCCCTGAATAGTCCGTAAACACTTCTTAGTAGCCACATGAAGGTGCTAAAACTTCACCTTTCCTCTATCTGCTGACATATAGATTGTTTATATTTTTCATTATCAATAACAATGCAGTGATGAAGTCTCTATCTGACACTGCACAGGTCCCAAAAACCAGAATTACTAGAGCATAGGAAGGATAGCTTACTTTTAATTATTAATTACCAAATGAGTCTTCCCAAAAAGATGTATCATCTGGCCCTCCCTGGTGGCACAGCGGGTTGAAGGGCAGCACTGAGAAGCTAAAGCCACTTCCGCATGAGTTCGAGTCCCGCTGCCCTGGAGGTGACCACATGGCCCGGCAGACCTCTCCTGACCCGCCCACTGCTCCCCTCAGCAGTGTACTTCGTAGATATGCCTGTTGTGCTCCCCACTCTGTCTCTGGTGAAGCCTCTCGCTGCCCCTGAGCCTCTGTCCTGTACCCCAGCTCTGTATGCACAAATAAATAAATCTTTAAAAAAAAAAAAGAAGATGTATCAAGGGAGTATAGGTACCACTGCCAAGCATAATGAAGAAAAACACACACTTACCACTCCCTCATCAGCACTGGGTGCTGAATAGGCACTTGTTCTCTAAAAGTTCAATCATTAAATAATCTATTGAGGAATAACATATATATATCAAGTATTCCTAATAAATATGTAACTAAGTGAGTTTTCACAAACTGAACACACTGTACAGACTGCATAAGAATACTTTCCATTTCATCCTAACAAAAGTGATACAGATTTAACACCATCTCAATAAAAGTCTCAATGACATTCTTCAAGGAAATACAAAAAATACTGATGAGATTCATATGGAACAACAAAAGACCTTGAATAGCCAAAACTCTCATGACTAAGAAGAAAGAGAATGGAGGCATTACAATCCAAACTTCAAGCTGTACTACAAAGCCATAATAATCAAAACTGCATGCTACTGGAACAAGAACAGATACACAGACCAGTGGATTCGGACAGAAACCCCAGATATAAACTCACAGGTTTATGGGCAGCTAATCTTTGACAAAGGAGCAAAGAAGACGAACAAAGAAAGCTTGTTCAACAAATGGTGCTGGGAAAACTGGGAAGCCACATGCAAAAAAATAAAACTAGATCACTTCTTCACACCATACACAAAAATCAACTCGAAGTGGATTAAAGACCTAGACGTAAGAACAGAAACCATAAAATACCTAGAAGCAAAGACAGACCAAACACTACATGACATACACTACAAAAACATATTTGAAGATACACCACCCAATGCAATGATAGTGAAAGCAAGGATAACTAGATGAGACTACATCAAGTCAAAGAGCTTCTGTACAGCAAAAGGAACATTACAAAAAACAGATATCCCACTGATGGGGAAAAAATTTTCTCACACAAAAGTAATGATAAAGGATTGAGCAGAAAGATATACATAGAACTGATGAAACACAACAAAAATAAACAACCTCATCCCAAAAAATGGGCAAAAGAGCTAAGAAGACACTTCTCCAAAGAGGAAATGCAGAATGGCCAACAAGCATATGAAAAAATGTTCAACATCACTTGTAATAAGGGAGATGCAAATTAAAACCACAATGAGATACCACCTCACAACAAATGTTGGCAAGAATGTGGAGCGAAAGGAACTCTCCTGCACTGCTGGTGGGAATGCAGACTAGTACAACCACTATGAAAAACTGTTTGGAGGTTCCTCAAATTTCTAAAAATGGAGCTTCCCTATGACCCAGCAATCCCACTCCAAGATATCTACCCAAAAGACACAAAAACACTGATTCAAAAAGACACCTGAACTCCCATGTTTACTGCTGCTTTATTTACAATTTGAAAGACATGGAAACAACCCAAATGCCAAAAAGTGGATGACTGGATTAAAAAGATGTGGTATGTATACACGATGGAATATTACTCAGCAACCAAAAATAAATAAATAAACACATGCCTTTTGCAGCAACATGGATGGAGCTAGAAAAGACCATAGTGAAATAAGCCCTAAAGAAAAGGAAAAATACCATATGGTTTCTCTCATAGCAGGAATATAATAGACCAGGCGAGAAAATAATAATAATAATGAACAGCTATATACCAGAGACATTTTATGAGGAAATATGATCAAAAACAGTAGGGGGAGGGAAATGCACTGGACTATGGTGATGGCACACAGGTGATTTGGTGATGGGAAGCCCATGAGGATTACAACTGAGATGAAAAAATGCACAAAATAATATAAAAATAAACTATTATTTATTTAAAAAAAATACTTTCCTTTAATCCAGAGCTCCCCCAATCCCACTGCAGACATTCCTACCCAAGAGTAGTCACTACCTTGACTTTTACAGCCAGATATTTTATTTCTCATTTCCTTGAATACTAATAAATCTTATCATCCTTCATGTTTCTTACTTTAATAGTACTCTCTTACCCATGGTTTGTCTTTCTATGATTTCAGTTACCCAAAGTCAACCTTAGCTACAATAAAATTTTGAGAGTGAGAAACTACAGTCACATAAATTTTATTACAATGCATTGCTACAACTGTTTAATTCTTGTTATTAACCTATTACTATGCTTAATTTAAAAATTAAATGTTGTCACAGGTGTGTTTATACAGGGAACATCGAGACTATACAGGTTTGGCACTATTTGTGGCTTCAGGTATCCCACTTGGAGTCTTGGAACCGAAAATTCCCAGGGTGGGGGATGGTGGCTTTTTTTCCCTTTTTATGAGCTGGCTCTTCCTATCCTTTGGTCAGTTTTCTATTGGGGTCTTATATTTGTCTTCCTAAGTAATATATATTTTTAATAATATAATAGTTTATTTTTACATAAGTTGTATTTCTTTTAATATGACTTTGACTTTGTAAATATGTTTTCTTAGTTTGCTGCTTATAGTCTCATCTTGTTAACCACATCTCATGCCGTATAGAGGTTTAATTTTTACAAATTTGACATTTGTTCCTCTAGGTCCACAGGTTTTATATCTCACTTGTAAGGTCATCCTATTTTAATGTTACAGAACCTATACTATCTTCTAGAATATTTTAAATTTTTCATGTTTGATTAATAGCCTAATCTTTATTTTTACATATAATTTTATGTACTGTATATTGGAAATTTCATTAAGCTTTAATGAAAAGATGTCAGTCACAGGTCCCAATCTTTCTTTAGACAAGGGATATGAGTACTGAGCCCTGGAGCAAATGCTGGCATCACAAAGATCAAGTTGACACGGTCTTGCCCTCAAACAGCTTGTACCCAAGCAGAGAAACTCCCAAATAAACAAAGCTAACGCAATGTAAACTGACTCATCCGATTGTCCTCTCTGGAAGATGCTTCAGTGATGAGATAAAACTTAAGACTGTTCCTGTTTGGGAGCAGGAAAAAAGGGGTCACTTACCCTTCCAGAAAGTCCTAGAGTTGATCAGACCAGAGGAACAGCACGTTGCCCTAATTTCAAGTGTTTTTGTGGACTTCCAGAGCTCAGTTGGTAGGAAGCGCAGGTGAAAGAGATGAAACAAGAGGCAAGCAGGGAACAGACCACAGAGAGTTTGTGGACCACACCAAGGAGTTTGGTTAGGATCCGTTAAAAGTAGGAAGTGACTGAAGGGTTTTCAGTGAAGGGTTACTATAGGAATAGACATTTAGAAATAATCTAAAGCATTGGTAAAAGAGAACAAGAAGACAAGATGAATTCCAGAATTATTACAAGGATCAGAATCCTCTGTTGGTTGGGGAAGTGGGAGGGGGAGGGGTGAGCCTAGCAGCGGTAGGTCCAAAGAATATGAACTGAGGATAGCTCCCAGGCTTCTGGCTTGGGTGAGCTGGCACATGGTGGTGCCAGTGGAAATTGCTAGAGAATCTCATGACTATCTTTTGAGTAGGTGGATATTTAAAAGTCCTTTCACACTCATTAAGAAAACACAATGACCAAATCTGTTGCCTGAAAACAGAGCAACAAAATAAACTGTGATAGGTTTGAGCAACACCTGAAAGAGGGTTCTGAAATCTAGCCAGACCTCTTAGGAAGTGATTTTTTTCATTGACTTGCCAATGTGAATTATTTTACTGACAGCCTCCATTGCCTGGGCTATTACATGCCAGCATAAGCCTTTTAACAGCCTACATTGAAAATAATAACTAAGTAGCTGTTTCACTCTTGGCCTTATTTTCAAGGGGTGATCTACAAGTTTCACCCCCTTGGATTTGTACAGGCCTGTGGCTACTGTCTAAAAGCCAAGGCTCTCATTGCAGGGGGTGTTTGTATGGAGCCCACAGTTTGGAAATTCCCTTAACTCTGGCAGACTAAGTGGGAGAAGGCTACTGAGTTTATTCCTTCCTAAAGCAGTGGGGATATGCTACAGTATTTCTAGTACTTGAAGGAAATTTATATTCACACCACTTTGAATAGTCAGAAATACAGCCAAAGTCATCTTAACTGAACTTAAATAATAAGAAGCAAAACTAAAAACACGTTGACATAAGAAAATCTAAAAATTAAGTTATCATCATGCTAATACTTTCCAAGAATTGCAAGCAGTTGCTGGTACATGGTGAGCGCATTAAATACCTTTCAATTCTCAAAATAATCACGTATTTATCTATCTAACTTTTGCAAAGAAGAAATATGTTTTGCACAGAAGTGAACTAACCTGCCGAATTCCACATAACTAGGAGCAGATCTGAGTCATATCTATTCCTCTCCTAGCCCAGGCCTTGCTAGCCCAGGACACCTACCCTCAGCTTCCTGTTGATGAAACAAGCACAGCAGTAACCAGAACAAAATACACAGACCAAAAGATCTCACTGCAAGTTCTTGTGAAAAAAACAACTTTTTTTTTTAAAAAAAAACTACAAAAGTAACATCTGTTTGTTGTTGAAATTTTTGAAAATATGACAATGGTTACAACTATTATCATTACCAATACTACTTCTACTGCTTACAGCTATTACTGTTTTCTCTGACAGCAAAACTCATTAAATCTCCGCCTCCAAGAGATAATCATTATGGACACTTGAGTTTTCCCCAGATCACCATACAAACCTGGTTTGCAATTTGTTCCTTTCCTATCATTATAGCATGAAATGTTCATTGCAAGTGAAGTGTGGTTAAAACACATAAAGTACCAATTTCCCTCATGAAGAGAAATATTACTCTTTCTCCTCCTTGTGCGTCACTCTCCAGCAAGCCAACGATGACAAAGAGCTCCATAACATACATGTCATAATATTTTCCCTCATCCTTCAACAGGCCACAGAAATTTTACCAACCCCTTTCTGAGCTCTATGTTAAATTACGTTGAAGCCCACACATTTCTCAAGGAAGGTGGTAGTTTTCAAATGCAGAAAACCTTCCTGTACTTGCCAAATTAAAATCCCTCCCTACCCAACTTTCAAAAAGGATAGGTAGCTCCCTAAAAGATGTTCTCTCTCTTCAGGTCTCAGACTCTTACCTCAGGTAGGAGATGCAGCTATGAAAAATTTTCAGAAAGACTTCACAATACTCTTCCTAAAAAACAAGAGCAGGGCCCTCCCTGGTGGCGCAGCGGGTTAAAGCACTGCACCAAGAAGCTAAAGCCACTTCCACAGGATTTCGATTCCCACCTGCCCCAGAGGTGACCACATGGCGTGGCAGACCTCTCCTGACCCAGCCCGCTGCTCCCCTCAGCAGTGTACTTCGTAGATCTGTCTGTTGTGCTCCCCACTCCGTCTCTGGTGAAGCCTTTCACCACCCCTGAGCCTCCGACCTGTACCCCAGTTCTGTATGCACAAATAAATAAATCTTAAAAAAAAAAAACAAAACAAAAACAAGAGCAATAGCCCAGAAATAGAAAATTTGTTTTCTAGCCAGCTGGATTCTATCCAACTGAAAGGAAAATCTTAAGTGTTAACATTTTTAGTCTTTTAAGGTAAATCCAAATTGCTTTCCATAATGGATGCTCAATGTTTACATTGCCACAAACAAAGTGTAATAGGGTTCCTTTTTCTCCAGTCCTCTCCAACTCTTGTTGTTGGGGGATCTTCCTAATATCTGCCATTTTCATGAGCATGAGATGGTATATAACTGTAGTTTTAGTCTGCACCCCTCTTATTAGACTTGATGACAAACATTTCTTCATATGCATTCTGGATCCCCTCTTTTGTGAATTGTTTATATTGCTGCCCATTTACTAACTAGGCTTTTTTATTGTTAAATTGTATGAATTTTTTACATATGTTGGATACTGATCCATTATTGGCTATTTTTGTTTTTATTCCCTTTGCCATAAGGGTCAAGTTTCCAAAGACTTCTTTCTTTATCCATGTTATGGAATGTATGACTGATAAGAACTGTTTTCTTCTGTAAGAAATGTTTTCTTCTATATGTTGTTATTGTCATAGGTCTTCTATATAAAGCTTGGATCCATTTGGAATTTAGTTTGGCATATGGAGTTAAAGAGTGACCCAACTTCATTCTTTTATGTGTTAGCTTTCCAACCTTTCCCTCACTATTTATTAAAGAAACTCTTTTCCCCTTATAGAGCTGTTTTATTCCACTTAGGTAGCAGAGATAAGTGGATATATTTGTGGTTTTTTCCCTATTCCATTTATCCATTTTTCTATTTTTGTGTGAATACCCTTTAGTTTTCAGTTCTGCTGCTTTAGGATGAAGTTTGAAGTTAGATAACATTTTTTTCCTTTTCTCTTAGAACTGCAAGTACAATTGTACAACTTCTCATAGTTCTTTATTAATTTTAATATTTTTCAATTTTTTTGAAAACATTATTGTTGTTTTGATGGGGACTATGTTAAATTTGTGTATCATTTTAGGCAGGGTAGACCTTTTGGCTATATTTATTTTCCCCATCCAAGAACATGGACTATTCTTCCATCTCCTCCTTATGTCATTATCTTAGTCTTTTAGTAACATCTTACAGTTTTTGTTCTATAGGTCTCTCATTTCTATTGTTAGGTTGACTCCAAGGAATTTAATTCCTTTTGAAGAAATTGCAAATGGAGTAAGTTTCTTGACTTCTTCTACTTCTTGTTAATTGTTTGTATCTATTAAACAATTTCTTGTTTGTTGACTTTGAAATCTGCTATTTCTCTGTATTACTTATTTCTTTTTTTTTTTAAAGATTGATTTATTTATGCATATAGTACTGGGGTACAGGCCAGAGGCTCAGGGGTGGCGAGAGGATTCACCAGAGACAGAGTGGGGAGAAGAACAGGCAGATCAACAAAGTACACTGCTGAGAGGAGCAGTGGGCGGGTCAGGAGAGGTCTGCCACATCATGTGGGTCACCTCCGGGGCAGGCGGTGTTCAAATTCATGCAGAAGTGGTTTAAGCTTCTTTGTGCAGTGCTTTAACCCGCTGCGCCACCAGGGAGGGCCCACTTATTATTTCTAACAAATTTTTGATGGAGTCTTCATGATTGTCTCTACATAATATTAATCTGTCTGTGACAGTTTCAATTCTTTATTTCTGACTTCAATTAACTTTATTTCCTGTTTTTGTCCCATAGTTCTGGCCAAAAATTCTAGTGCTCAGTTAAAAAGTGGTGACAATAGACATCCTTACATTAGCCTTTTAAAGCCTTTAAACTGTATAAATATTCTCCCAATTTGCTATTTATATTGTTCATTATGTCTGAATCACAGAAGTATTTTAATATAACACAGACTTGTTACTTTGACTTTAGATTTTAGTTCATGCTTAGAAAAGTCTTTATAATTTTCAGGAATATACAAACACTTTCAAGTCAAAAATTTCCTATACCCAGCCTCCTTAACTATAGCCTTAGATGAAAAACTCTTTATCTTTTTCAAAACAACTTTGAGAATGCTCTCTGACCAGGGAGTCTCTTGATAGAAATCCTCTAGTTAGTTTAAAAGATTTAAAATATTTATTTCACATCCAGTTTTCTCTTATTTTTAGAAAAGACAGACTAGCGGTACAATTGTTTAGAAAGAGGATCAGAATAATTTGTGGCATATTCCTTTAGAAACAGTGTAAGAGTGAATGAACAATATCTACATTTACAGGGCATCCGACTTTTAAAATATCCCAGCTATTCCCTAAGTATACCCAGAAGTGACATAAAAGCCAGATAAACACAGTCTCACAGCAGGATGTAGCTATGGACTCAAAAAAAAAAAAAAAAAAAACCACTAAACTGGGAGTCACAGAAACCTGTAACTACTATTCACTTTCCTATTCACCTGCTGAGAAATCCTGGGCAAGTCACTTGACCTCCATGTACCTCTGAGCATTGGAGAAACAGAGTTATTTTAGCAATGAACCAAAACAAGAGTCTTAGGTTTTCTAGGTTGGGCTTAGAAAAAAAAATTCCGAGTAACTCCTTGGGACCTTTTGGAGGTTAGGTTTTATTTTCTCTCTTATCAAAGAAAAAAAAATCATGCACAAAATGTTGAAAGCATCACTGTTATACCTGAGTAAAGACCTCAATAGTAAGCCCATTGAGCTAAGAATAAGAGAAAACAGAAGTAGCAACATTCACATTTTGGTAGTGCAGTTTCAAAAAGGACAAGTTCATACATTGCTTATATTGCAGTATAATCTTTAAGATCTTTTTAACAGGGCTCTCCCTAGTGGTGCAACAGTTTAAAGCACAGCACCACAAACTAGCTGCAGATACTTCAGCAAGAGTTCAATTCCCCAGCCAGAAAAGTGGTGGCTTTCCCCAGCAATGTATTTCAGTGCATCTGCCTGTTCTTCTCCACACTCTGTCTCTGGTGAATTTTCTCAAATATCGCCCCCACCCCCACCCCATCCCCACACACACATACACCTCTGGCCTGTACCCTAGTTCTGTATGCATAAATAAATAAATGTTTAAAATAAATAATGTACACCTAAAATTTTTAAATAATGGCTATAAATCAGCTTTTAAAAGTGAAAAAAGGCCTTCCTGATGGCACAATGGGTAAGAATGCAGCACTGCAAGCTAGCTGCAGCTGCTTCAGTGCAAGTTCGATCCCAGCAAGTTCGATCCCACATATGGCGCAGCAGGCCTCTCCTGTCTTGCCTGCTGCTCCCCTCAGCTGTGTGCTTCGTCAGCTGACCTTTTCTCTTCCCTACTCTGCCTCTGGTGAAGCCGCTCACCACACCCATACCTCTGGCCTATACCCCAGTTCTGTAAGCATAAATAAATAAATCTAAAAAAAAAGGTGAAAATTGGCATAGACCTATTTAAAAAAGTGAAAAAAATTTCATTTCAATGGGCAAAATGTACAACAGGCACTTCACTAGAAAAGAAGAAGGGGAATTGTAAGGAAAGCTTCTCAAATAACCAGGGAAATGGGGATAAAACATTACATATCAGTCTGGTAAAAAGTTATATCTTTCTCAGATACTTCTGATGGGAAAGCAAATTGGCATACTGGCAAAATGCATGTGAGAAGTTGACTCAGCTGTTATATAAGACAGAAAAATCTATGTTTTACCACATACCCTAACAATGTACATGAACATAAGGAGGTAAGTACAAAAATATCTGATGTAGTATTCTTTATAATTTAACATTATAATGTCTATATATGTATCTACCAATAGGTGAATTAATACATAAATTGTGGTATATTTTTAATAAATATTTGCAATAGAAATGACATATAGTTACATGTCTCAAAATGGTTAATCTAAAAGTTGTAATGTAAAACAATAAGTATTAGGACTCTCCTTGGTGGCACAGTGGGTTAAAGCACAGCACTAAGAAGCTAAAGCCACTTCAGCATGAGTTCGAACCCTGCCCGCCCCCCACATGGCGAGGCAGATCTCTCCTGACCTGCCCGCTGCTCCCCTCAGCAGTATACTTCATCCATCTGCCCGTTCTGCTTCCCACTCTGGTAAATTTCTCACCACCCCTGCACCTCTGACCTGTCCCCCAATTCTGTATGCACAAATAAATAAATCTTTAAAAAATAATAAGTTTTATAAGAAGTCATATAGTAGATTTAAAGTTCAAAATAGTACCATACTACATGTTATGTACAGTAAAATACATAAAAATAAAATAACAAGTGTTGTACAATTACTTATAGAAAAAAAGAGGGTTACTGTATTTGTAGTTATTTCTTTAAAACTGTATTTATGGGTCTGGGTCATCACTATATTATTCTATGTCTTTTTGTATGACTAAAATATTTCATTAAAAATTCTAAAAAATCAACATTAAGAACACTGGGAAATAGCAACACCAATATCTTAACCAAATTGTTCTATTTCATTCTTAATTTTTCTACAATGAAAAATGTGCCATTAACTTAGAATGGAGTTAAAGAGGCCTAAAATTTTTCAGTATTATAATCACTAAACACTTTCTCTGTTATTTGATTGACTGTCCATGTAACTTTTACTTTACATAAGGGCAAAAAAGCACAAAGTAATGACAGCTAGCAACTCAGATGTTGCCAAGAAAATTCATAAAGTGAAATCTTAAAGGAAAACATGTAAGTTCTCAAGTCAATAAAAAAGAAACAGATCATACACTCCAGCTAACATCTATGAAAGGTCACACCCAGCAGAAGCCTCACCAACAACAGTGAGGGCTAGCATAAGATCAGTGATTGAGTGTGAGAACAAACTAACCAGACAACTGATGGCTAATGTCAATGGATTTGGAAAATCATAGGAATAGGTTTGAGAGCAAATCCACATCAGAAGACCACTGCTGATAATATCTACTCCCCTCCCCTTTAATCATGCACCTTACAGGTTAGTTTTCCCTGACAAATAGCACCATCTACTGGAAAAGGAGAATCTCAGCACTCTTTGGTTTTTAGAAAGCAAATAATGGGGAGTGAAAAACCACAAATAGCAGCAATCTGGGCTCACAGTGGAATACAATGCATGGAACATCTGTTCTTATCAGCACAGAGATCAAAACGGTCATGATAAATTCACAGTAGTGGGAGAAAACACAGAAAATCTGATCAAATATATAAAATAAAATTCAGAAAACCAAATGTCCACAGAAATAAAATTAACAAAAAAGAGACTGAAATTGAGACATTAATAAGAAAATAATGAAGGTGTGGTTTATTAAAAGGTCAGTTGAGAAGATGAAAAATTCTGGGTTATGCTATGGAAGTAAGACTAAATATAATATTAAATCAGTGAACTTGAAGTTGAGAATACTCAACTCCAAGTTGAATAAGAAAGAAATGAAAAAAAAACAACAACAAAGAATGACTTTGAGAGTTACCCAACTCTCAAAGAAAATATAAGAATAATGTTATCCCAGAGGGGTAAGTGAGAGGAAAACAACTTATTATTTAAAGAAATATGAGGGAAATTTACAAACCTCAGGAATGAACTAAACATACAAGTCTATGAAGCTGAAAGGACATCAGAGTACCTAAAAGAATGAGACCTACAACAGAACACACAGAAGTGAAAATCAAAGAATGCAAAACAAAGAAAAATACTGAACATGGCTTGAGGAAGGAAGCAAACAGCATACAGACTTCTCTAAAGGAACACTATGAACAGGCAAGGAGAGAATGGAATGAGGTGATCCAAATACTTTAAAAAAAAAAAACTGCTGGCCAATGATATTCTGTCATACAAGGCTCTCTCTCAGATATGAGGGAGAAATAAAGGCATTCTAGACAAATAGAAGCTTAAGGAGTTTTCAAACACTAGACTTTCCTTTCAAAACAAAGTTGAAAGGAACTCTCATATAAACTGAAGAGGAACAAACACAAGTGAATAAGTAAATAGTCCCACAAAATTAAGAACAAATGTCAGAAAATATTTTCATACATTAATAGTAATTCTAAAGGTAAACAGAATGAACTTTCAAATTAAAATGCATAGAGTACCTGATTAGATTAGGAAAAAGAATCCAACTTTCTGCTCTCTCCAGGAAATAAAGCTGAGCTCCAAAGATTTTGGAAAACAACCCTATAAGTGAGTGGGAACTCAAGGAAGGAAGGGAAATACAGACATAATAAAATAGACATCCAGCTAACTAAGGTAATTACAGATAGGGATGGACAATAATTATTAAGGCAACAATACAGCAGGAAGACTGAAAACCACTCATCAAAGTAGACTCACCAAACAAAGCAGCATGAAATATATAAGGCAATTACTATCAAATCTGAAAACAAAAATGTGATACCTGACTTCAATACCCCACATTCACCAACTGATAAATCAACCAAAGAGAAAACAAATAAGGGCAATAAGGGCGCATAATATTAATAAAATCATTAGACAAAAAAGCTAACAAAGATTTACAAGATTTACACACATTTTTGTTAAGTGCATATAAGGCATTCTTCAGGACTGAATGTCATATTGGGTCACAAAACAAGTATCAACAACTCATGAAGATTAAAATCATGCCAAGCAACTTCTCAAAACATAAAGGTAACAAAGTACACTTACAAAAAAGGCAGGAAAATCCCCTAGCACATGGACACTGAATGACATACTGAACAACTACTGGGTTAATGAGAAAATCAATGAAGAAGTCAAAAAATACCTTATGACAAATAAAAATGAGGACACAACTTTTTAGAATTAACAAGACACAGCAAAAACACTAAGTGAAAAGTATAAAACCCATTTGTAGAAACAACTACCTCAAATAAATAACCTTAATCTTTCACCTCAAGGAACTAGAAAAAGAATAACAAACAAAACCAAAACCAAATGCCAACAGAAGAAAGGTAATAATAAAAATTAGAGGATAAATATGATAGAATAGAAATCAAAAAGGCAGTCCAAAATTAATGAATCCAAAAGCTCGTTCTTTGAAAAATACAGACAAACCTCTAGCTAGGCTCACTAAGAAAAAATAAAAGTAATCAGAAACAAAACAGAAGAAGTTACAACAGATCTCAGAAATTCAGATATCAACATCTATATGCTGTAAGTTCAATAACCTAGAAGAGAGAGACAAATTCTTAGAATTATACAAGCACCTAAGACTGAAGAAAATAAAACCTGAATAGACCAATCACAAGCAAGGAACTGGAACAGTAGTCAAAAAACTCTCCCAAAAAACAAAGTAAAAAAGTAAAGACCACCTGGCTTCACAAAACTTCTACCAAGCCTTCAAAAATGAACTAATACCTATCCTACTCAAATTATTTCAAAAATTGAGAAAGAGGGAATACTTTCAAATGCATTTTGTGAGGTGGCCAACATTACCTAACACCAAAATCAGAAAGACACCATACAAAATACTACAGATCAATTTCCCTAAAGAACACATATACAAAAGTCCTCAATAAAATCTTAGTAAACTCAATCAAACAATTCATGAAAAGAATTATACACCATGAACAACTGGTATTTATATCAAAGATACAAGGGTGGTTCAACATCTGAAAATCAATCAGTGTAACACAGCACATTAGCAAAAAGAAATATTTTAAAAAATGAGCATCAATAGATACTGAGAAAGCAGCTAATAATACTCAACATCCGATTATGATAAAAACCCTCTAAAATCTGGGGATAGATTGGAACTTATTTTAACATAATAAAAGCCATATTTGATAAATTCACATTTAACACCATTCTCAATGTTGAAAACTGAAAGTTTTCCACTAAGTCATGGTGCAAGATATGGATGTTCACTCTCATCACTACTATTCAAATTAATATTGAAAATCCTAGCTTGAGTTTTTAGTCAAGAGAAAGATGTAAAAGTAATCCAAATTGGGAAATAAGAAGTAAAGCTATGGTGATTTGCTGACAACATAATAATATATAGAGAGTCCCCTAGATAAGTCACTGGCAGACTAAATGAAACAATATATCAGCTTGGCAATGTGGCAGAAATCAGTACCAAAAATCAGTTGCCTTCCTATGTGCAAACAAGCTATGACATGGATAAATTAAGAAAATGGTTCCCTTAAAAAATTCCCCACACTGCCTCCCCCCCCCCTCCCCCCCCAGTATTAAGTGCCTAGGAGGAAACTTAACAGAGGAGGTAAGGGTCTATACAAAGAAAACTACACGATATTATTTTTTAAATTTTCAGGAGCTTTCACTTTAATTTACTTCATTCATGCAATTGACTTCCAAGTCAATCTGTCCTTTGAAATACAGGCTTTTTTTCATCTCCCCTATATGAATCTGTAGTCAAAACAATGTTTTACACATTCAAACCTTCAGTAAGATGATAAAGCTACCAGGAAGTCTTTCAGAAGTTCAAATTTGGGTCAGCAGGTAATTTATTATATTTACCTGCCAGGATGTTTTTAGCCCCAAGTAATCAAGAATCCAATTCAAAATGTCCTAAACAATGAGGAAATGGGTTATTCACATCACAGAAAGTCCAAAGGTTGGGAGGGATTCAAGGGTCAATTGACACAGTTTATGGACACTTTTCTTTCTCTGGAATTCTTTCAACTACTCATTCCTCCTTATCCCATCTTATCCTCATAATGATATAAGATGGCTACTGTATTCCTTATATTTGCAGCCAGTCATGACAGTTTAATTTTTTCCTATAGCTTTCTTAGAAGAAAGAGCCCAACAGTTCAGGAAGCCTGTCAAGATTTTAGTTAAACCAACTCCTTCTTGCAGCAATGCCAGGCCCTACACAATCTCATGTGAGAGCACCTGCATCTCTGAGCCCATCACTAGTGAGGTGGTAGGATTCCCCTGGTTGACTTAGGCAGTTAAGGCCCACTCCACAGTTGAGGTCACTCTTTTATGCCAAATGGTGTACAGTAAAAGAGAAACTGAGGGCCCTCCCTGGTGGCGCAGAGGGTTGAAGCGCAGCACTAAGAATCAAAAGCCACTTCTGCAAGAGATAGATCCCCACCTGCCCCGGAAGTGACCCACATGGCGCACAGACCTCTCCTGACCCACCCGTTGCTCCCCTCAGCAGTAATTCATCGATCTGCCTGTTCTGCACCCCACTCTGTCTCTGGTGAATCCTCCCACTGCCCCTGTACCTCTGGCCTGTACCCCAGTTCTGTATACACACAAAAAATAAAAATCTTTTTTTTTTAAATAATAAAAATAAGTAATGGTCAGAAGAATTATAATACAACATGGAAAATTTATGTGTAATAACTTATTCACTTTAGTAACAACTGTGTACTAGAACAAAACATTTATAATGAAAAAGATGGAAGAAAATCCAAAGCTGACAGCAATGCTTACATTAGGAAGTCAAGGTTCTAGATTCTCGCCCCAATAAATAATAATGGTCATTGGCCAACTCTTAATACATCCAAGATACTATTCTAAGCATTTAACATCTCCTCCTCACTAGAAACTTATTGGGTAGTTTATACTAGATCTCTATTTTATAAGTGAGAAAACTTTTAATTTTTTTAATGTTCTATAAATTCTTAGCCATACTATACCTCCTTAATGAGGGAAAGGAGAGCCTTGCTAAAGTCAAAGTTTCCTCTCTTATCACTAATTTTCACCTCTAAAAAAGAAGAAATTCAGAGGGGCCTTGGAACAGAGTGAGGGTCCTCCAAGGTAACAAAGTCTCTCATTAAGGAGAAGGAAGCTGAAGTGCTTCAAAGGGGACTCTATTGGAAATGCTTTTTGTATCTCCAAGTTCCCAAACAGCCAGTCCAATAGGTAGATCATGGGTTTCTGGGAGTTAAGGAAGCATCTGGGAAACTTTAGGACTTTCAGGCAGGGAGGGGAGGGGAAGAAAGAATCATGAAAGCTAGAGTAGAAACCAGCTATGCTCTCCACACCTTTGAGGACACTCTTGCTGTCAGGATATTGGAATTTTGGAACAAGATCTAGGCATGGTGGGAGTACAGGGGGAATAAACAATGTGACTACTTCTCAGACAGATGAAACAGGAATTATGAAAATAGTATAAAGTTTATAGTCTCCAACCTTTTGTTTTCCCACTTCTGACTAAGATACAGATACAAGAAATATTTCACTCTTGTCTCCATTCTTGAAACAAAAAAGACTATGGCTATTCCATGATGGCTTCGGTATTAAGGAAATATAAAGAAGCAGTGGAAACTCAAGCAAATTGCCACGACAATCAGCAAAGCCTAATAACTGGATTCTAAAGAGTCACTAAGAAAATCTACATTTTATGTGGAAGTGTCCTGACATTTAAACATCAATGAGTTTCAAAGAAAAAAAAAATTATAATACTGTATGTGCCCCAATTCAGTTCTTTGGTGCCAACCTGAGGCCTCTAAGCTGTCCATAAGCTAAAAGAGCCAAATGTATTGCTGTGACTTACAGGATTTGGCCTTGAAAAGCCTGGCCAGTGCCCATATAGGACATGCCCACGATCTATGGCTTAGGGGTCACACAACCCAATCCCTGCCATCAAGAATCATACGGCCTCTATTATAGAATAAGAATACAATGTAGAACATGATCCTTGGCTAAGGTGGAATACAAAAGCACATGAAATTTTACACAAAATTCTGTAAGGAGCAAAAGAAAATAGAAAAACAAAAACAAGCAATTTATGAGGGTAATAATAGGACTTAGGTTTCCTTGTTTTCTCATGTTTATCACTATTTACATAATAAAATAATAGTTCTCACTTATTCTAACAGCTCAAAAATAATGTCTGGAAAGTACCAAAAATATATCAAGTTGAATTGGACTTAAGTAACAGGGTAATTTAGTTGCAGTTACAATACTTAATGAAAAGTACCAGTTTAACAGTTCTTATTTGAGAAGGGAATTCCCTACTTACAAGTTAGATATATAATAAAAATATCTAAGTTCAAATGGAAAAGCATGGATATATGATCATGATTTCTACTAAGAACAAAAGTTAGAGATTCTGGACTCCTAACAGAGAAGGAGTTTCAAAGAAACTTTCCATGCCACCACCAGCCCTCTCTACAACAGCAGAGGACTAATGACTTCTGTGAGATACCACAAGTACCCCCAGAGACTGGTCAAATTCTAGACCTATGTTGGGGTCCAAAAGACTAGTCACCTAAAAGACTGGTGACCCCGACCTGTATCAGGCTGTGAGAGAGAGTGGCCAGCGGCCTTACAACCTCACCTGAGAACCCACCCGTGAACCTGATCAGTGAAGAAGCACAATGCTCCAAGGCCCCACATACCACAGCTGAGTTCCAAAGCTAATAATGAGAAATGCAACAACTGGCAACATGAGTCCCCAAGCAAATAGTATAACACAGAGAAAGAGCAAATCTCCAGAACTCCCAGTCATAGTTATAGAAGCTATACTCTCCCTATCAGCTATGGAACTCACGACTGCAGTGCTAAATAAATTCAAAGAAATGGATGAAAACTCAGGAAAATAAATGAATGTCCTTAGATATAAAATCAATGAACTGAAGATAGAAAATGAATTTCTGTGTAAGAAAAAAATGAAGTTCCAGGATTTAAAAAGAGAAATACAAGAGATGAAAAACTTAGGACAATGTCACAAAACTAGATCGATCAAGTGGAACAATTAATCAGTATAATTGAATATGCTAGTGTACAAAGTGCCTAGTTAAACAAGGAAAGCAAAAAAATGAAGAAACACTGCAAGAACTATTCGACTCTATGAGAAAAGGCAACATTAAAATAATAGGAATACCACAGTGGGAACTGGGAGAAAAAGGGACAGAAAATGTATTTAAAAGAACCATAGAGAAGAAAATAAATGTACAAATATATGAAGCTAAAAGAACCTTGGCATACATAGCTATGAGATCATCAGCAAGACATATGATAATATTTCTAAAATTCAGGACAAAAAAAAAAAGGAATACTAAAGTTGGCATGGGGGAGAAGGTAAATAACCTATAAATGTACCCTGCTCAGAAAAATATCAAACTTTTCTGAAATATTATGAGCAAGGAAAGAATGAAATGGCATGTTTTGAGTACTTCAAGAGAAAAACTGCCAACCAATAATTCTCTATATTGAAAGATTTTCCTTCAGATATAAGGGATAAACAAAGGTTTTTTCAGACATAAAGAAGCTCAAGTAACTTGCAAACACTAAATCACATCTTCAAGAAATAGTGAACAAGTTTACACATCTAAACCAAAGAGAGGAACATACACAAAGAACAGACTATCACAAATCAATAATCACTCTAAATGTAAATGGACTGAACTCACCAATTAAAAGACACAGATATATACACTGTCTATATATACTGTATACAGGAACTAGAAACCAACCTTCTGCTGTCTTCAGGAGACATACCAAAACTTTAAAGAAAAACATAGGCTCAAAGTAAAGGGTTAGAAAACAATCCTACAAGCAAATGGGTTCAAAAGAAGGCAGGGACAGTCATAGTTACATCCAGTTAAAAAAGCTAACAAAAGACAAAGAGGGACACTATAAAATAATAATAAAGGGGACAATCCACCAAGAAGATATAACTCATGAATGTACATGCACCAAATGAAGGAGCACCAAAAATATATTAAGCAACTACCATCAACTCTGGAAAAAAAAATTAACAAAACACATTTGTGGGAGGAGATTTCAACACCCACTCTCATCAATCACCTAGACAGAAAATCACTCATCAATCACCTAGACAGATCACCTAGACAGAAAATTAACAGGGACACTAAAGTCTTAAGTACAGAATTACAACTATGAAACATCAGAGACATTTACAGTGCATTGCACTCCCAAAATGCAGAATACATATTTTTGTTCTCAAGTGCATATGGGACATTGTCCAGAAAAGACCACATTCTGGGAAACAAAACAAGTATCAATAATTATATGAAGATTGGATTAATTTCCAGTGTTTTTAATACATGGAAATTAAACAACTACTACTTAAAGACCACTGGGTTAATGAGGAAATCAAAAGGCAATTAAAAATACCTTGAAACAGATAATAATGAAAACACAAATTTCTAAAACATATGGGACACAGTAAATGCATTACTATAAGCAAAGTACATAGCAATACAGGCCCACATCAAAAAACAAGAAAGAACTCAAACACCCTTCTCTCTCAATTTAAGGAATTAAAAAAAAAAACAAAAAAAACAAGAACAGTCCCTCCAGGTGGCGCAGAGGGTTAGAGCACAGCACTAAGAGGCTAGAGCCACTTTCGCATAAGTTCGATTCCCACCTGCCCCAGAGGTGACCACATGGTGTGGCAGACCTCTCCTGACCCACCTGCTGCTTCCCTCAGCAGTGTACTTCGATTTGCCTGTTCTGCTCCCCACTCTGTCTCTGGTGAAGTCCCTCGCCGCCCCTGAGACTCTGGCCTATACCCCAGTTCTATATGCACAAATAAATAAATCTTTAAAAAAAAAAACAAGAACAAGAACAAACACAAAAGCCAATAGAAGAGTCAAAGCTAAAATAAATGAAACAGATAAGTTAAAGATAGCCCAAAAGATCAATGAAACCAAAATCTGATTCTCTTAAAAAATAAAATTCAAAGCCACTAGTAGGGCTCAACAAGGAAATAATGAAGATATTTCTAATAAACAGAATCAAAAGCAAAAAGGAGAAGTCACAAACAGTGCTGCAGAAATTCAGAGGATTCAGAGGCCTAAAGAGTACTATGAACATCTTTTAATATGTTAAAAATAAATTAGAAAGATGGACAAATTCTTAAAAAAAAAAAAAAAAAAAAAAACAAGCAAAGAAACTGGAACAGTATTCAAAACATAACTAAAAACAAGAGCCCAGGACCAGATGGCTTCACGAGAGAGTTCACCAAACCTTCAAAGATGAAATAATGCCTAACTTACTTCCATTTGACCCAGTAATTCCTAGGCATCTATCAAAAAACATCAAAAACATCAAAAACCCTAATTTAAAAGGAAACTTGTACTCGTGTTTATTGCAGCACTATTTACTATTTACTATAGTTGAGCCAAGAAAATAGCTTAAGTGGCCCCGAACATTTGAGTGGATCAAGTTTTGACACACACACACACATACAATTACTCAGCAACTGAAAAAGATAAGCTCATGTCATTTTGGCAACATGGATGGAACTTGAAAGGATACTGCTAAGCAAATAAGTCAGGAGAAAGATAAATATTGGATGGTGCCACTAATATGTGAAATATAAAGTAACTAATCTTTGTTAGCAAACTACAGAACTGACCAATGGGGAAGAAATTGGGGCAGAAGGGAAAAACAAAGAGGAAAGGAAATATAATGGTCTATGGTGGTGGGATATATAGGTGAGTCGGTGGTGGGTGTACGTACTATGGTGGTAATACCTAATGTAGATCCCTGTTAAAAATTAATCAATTAATTATTATTATTATAATAAAATGATGCATACCTAAAACTTTAATGTTGTAATACAATGTTACTTCAATAAAAAGTTAGTGGGTTTAAAAAAAAAAGAACAGCAGTTAAATCTCTACAATAGCTACATTTAATTACTTCATTAAAGGGCACACAAAGTCCGAAGTGTAAAGTTGTGACAATATCTTATTTATATTTTCTTACATTTTAGCCATGAAAGACAAAACGTTCATTTCAACTTTTAGAGTTCTTCCTAGGTATCTTGGGGTATACTCAAGTTCAACACTGTTTTTAGCATCAAGTGGCCTCCCAGTACCCATCTGTCCTGTGCCCTTACCCTACCACAGGAGGTAGGATATAGTCTTCCCTTTAATTTCTGATTAGCCTATAATCCACAAGCAACAAATCAATAAGCTAAAACTCATATGAACAGTTTTGTGCTACAGTTAAGCCTTACCAAAAGTTACTCAGTTCATATTAAATACTGTAAATATTGCATGAGATTCTGTAACAGGTACAGGTTTCATGGACTCCGCTCCCACTCCAGATACTGGAACTACTAATCCCATCATAACAAAAGCACGCTGGGATGTGAGGGCGGAGCTGAGCAGCCAGGTTGGGATAAAACCAGAAATGTGGGCTCTGGGGGTCTCTTGGTGGTTTGCAGCTGGTCGTTTTTGGCTCTCGATCGGTTTTCAGCGTGCTGGTGGAGTCCAAGTCAGCAGAACTGGTAGGACACTCTAGTTAACTTGTATTTCTCTTCCTCTTTCCCTGGGTTATTCCTTTACCTTTCTCCTTGAAAATAAATCCATAATTTAACCTTTTTGAGTGTGTCCATAATACAATTGAATTGTATGCGCACGGGTGAGGACCCACATACAGCCAAACCAATTCACATTGCGGTACCCTGTAACAATTCCATTCATGGAAATAACTTTAATGAGCAATATGTTCCCACAGCCAAACCTAATATTTCAAGAATAAGCCTGAAAAATACCTGGGAAGAAGAAATAGAGTGTTCTAGTTCCCCAAAAGCAGCAGAGCGACTAGGCTGCTGGGCATACACATTGCTCTTATCAAAGCTATGGCTCAGCCTTACCCAAAAGGTTCTGATGTCAGTTTTGGAGTTCGGAGCCCTTGGGTTCACTCTGGGAAAGGTTTCACCAGAGCTCCCCTTTCAGTAGCACACATCGAGATTCTTCACGAGACAAAGACTCATATTTAAAGAGTAAGTTTATTAGAAAGAGACACAAGAGGAAAAGACACTTGCATAGGTGCAAGTGGGCAGGAAGAGCTGACCCGGAAGGGACAGGCTTGCAGAGGGAGAGGCCTGCATAGTTGCAGACAGATGGCCTAAGGAGAGAGTGGCTTCTGCCAGGGGAGGTCAATGCAGAGAAGTCCCAGCATGGTCACGGGCAGGCAAGGAGGCTGCTGCCCGCACAGGGAGCGAGTGGGTGGAAAGAAGCACCTGCATAGTCACAGGTGGGCAGTGGAACAGCTGCCCCGTGCTGGTGCAGAGACTGCCCTGATATAGGCAGTTTCTCCTTGGGAGGGGATCACTCCTTTTGAGCCTAGGTAGAACTTGAGAGATTTCCTGATGAGCTTGTCTCCTTGTCCTTATCTTTTACCTTTTGGGTCTGAGCTTCAGTCACAGCCTGATAACAGTCTGTTATCTGCTGGGACCTCTTGGAGACATCCAGGCATCCCAGAAATCCTGAACATCCTGAACATCGGGCTTTGGTACCTGAGGACCTTGATGTTATGGCTGTGTCAGTTGCTGCACTAGCCCCTTCTACCTGTCCCCTTTGTGCGACTCAATCTTGTGATGCACAATCTACCACTTAGTACCTGTAGATTCTTAGATAAGGTCATTAACATCTCATTTGTAAATAGATAACTTAGTCTCAACAAATATTTAAGTTTCTACCTTGTGCTAGATACTGTTTTAGGTTCTGGAAATAGAGCAGTGAACAAAGCAATCAAAAATATCCCTGAGGTGAGAAGGTTACAAAAATGTCAGAGGGGGGGGTATGGCATGGAGGTAGGGGAGAGAAAAACATTGGAAAAATAATAGTGCCACCTCATAGAATCATTGTAAGGACAAACTTGGATCTTATGTGTAAAACACCTGGCACAGGACCTGATAAATAGTAAGGAGTCAATAAATGCTACTTACATTACCAGTGGGTCTTTAACCAAGGGGAAAGAAGGGTTATGTTAGCCTTGGGGGGCCTTGGGTACCAATACTATACAGCTTACTCTGGCAATGTTCAGAGTCATGGGGGAAAAGTCCAGGTCCTTTCAAAGGGAAAAGTTGCAACCTGCACTTCTACCAACTTGTGGAGCAAGATAAGGTGTAGTCTCACATTATAAACAAATACATATATATATATATAGTCCCCACTAGTCTGTGTAACATCTTAACAAATAACAGGAAGAAAGCCTTTTAAAGAAAGGGGCATATAAATTGTCCCCATAAATGTGAAACTGTCATTCTCCAAAAGGCCACTCCACCTTGTCCTGGTTGAATCATTTAGACTATGCACTCTGTAAATGCTAAAGTCAGCAAGCAAAGGCTTGTGCATCTTTTTCTTCCACCCTCACTCTAAACATATATTAGTCAGAGGGAACATGCAGTAGCTGCCTCCCCAGCCAAACAATAACAGCTACTCAAGTGACCTTGATGCGGTCCCTCACACAAAGTGCAATTCAATACTTGCTAAAGACTAGGGCTTTTGAATGACAAGAAGATATCCCCTGGGTAACAGGGACTGACACAGCACAACCCAACTCCTAAAAGGTGAAAGTCACCAACTTGAAAGAAACATTTGGATATTAACTTTCAAATGAAAATAAACACAACCAAAGCTATTCAAAGTCAGGAGATACAATCCCAGGGTGTCTCTGCCACTAGGCAAACAGTAGGAAGCCCAAGAGCTGGAGGGAAAACAAACAGTCATGGGATGTTTTCCACAGCACTCACTTCTGAACACTGGAGCCCTTAGCATGGAGTTTTATTCCAAGAGTTCCTTATTTTTTAATAATATTAAATTCTTATGTTCACCTCATATGCTTTATAATATGTCTCTTAAATAGGGAAAACTCCATTTGGTATCTACTTGGGAAATAATGAACACCTAACCACCAACAGCAAAAACTGAAAACTTTGAGAAAATAACTAGATACTAATATTAACAGATTTTATAAAATAAAAATATGTATAGTAGATACTTTATTTTGACTCTGAGCACTTAGTACAACTCATAAATCATAAGGGACAATTTGGTTTCTATTTATAAAAAGAAATATCTCATTATATATAGATACTGATTTTGATATGTGAAGCCAGCATTAAATAATTCTCCAATTCTTAGTATCATTATCCCATTGTTCCAAAAGAGCTCTGTTGTAGTATCCTTTGAGACAGAGACTTGAGCTTCCTTTTTTTTTTTTAATTTAGGGGGCAAGTAGTCATCACTCACTTTTTCAGTTACTTTAGTGAACAAATTAAGAATGTCAGTGTTGACTATGTGGTGTAACAAATTTAGATAATGATGCATCTGTTTCCATTTATCAATTTAATAGGCATAAAGACCAATATGCCCAACACTAGGAAGTTTAAAAAGCAAACTACCTAAGTAGGTTACTCTTAAAAGTATAAGAGAAAGTTCAAATACCACTGAACAATATGTAACCAAGAGCCAGAAAATAGCTTATACCTAGAAATCCCACTTTTAATGAACCTGCCCTTAAAAAGACCATCCAAAATGATGGAGGAAGGAATGCAGGAGAGGCATCACAAGACTGAGTCACAGGAAGGGATGGCTACAAGGGGCAAATGCATCAAGTGACACAGCCATAAAATCAGGGCACCAAAGCCAGGATGCCCGGCACCCAGATAAAGACAAGGACATGGGTATGGAGATGAAGCTCACTAGGGAATCTCTCAGATTCTATTCAAAGTCAACAAACCTGGGCTCACAAGGAGGGAGCCCCTCGCAAAGAGAAGCTGTCTATATCTGGGCAGTCTCTCCACCAGCATGGGGCAGCTGTTCCACTGCCCACCTGTGCCTATGCAGGTGCTTCTTCCCACCCATTCTCTCCCTCTGCAGGGCAGCAGCCTCCTGCCTGCCCGTGACCTGTACCATGTGGGTACTTCTCTGCACTGACCTCCCTCAGGGGAGGCCACTCTCCTAAAACTGCCCGCCTGCAACCATGCAGGTATCTTTCCCTGCAAACTTGTCCCTGTCAGGCAACTCTTCCTGCCCACTTGCACCTATCCAAGTGTCTTCTCCTCTTCCGTCTCTTTCTAATAAACTTCTTCTTTTAATGTAACTGAGTCTCTTTCTCGTGAAGAATCTCGCCATGTGCCGCTGAAAGGGGAGCTCTCGTGAAACCTTTCCCAGAGTGAACCCAATGACACCCAAACTAAAAAGATGACATCAAAAACATACAAGAGAAAGCTAGACAGTAATGATTCTACCAAGCGATTTTCATTACAATAACAAAGTACTGGAAGTAACAAAAAAGATCATTGTTTTAAAAATGACACTTGATTTAAATCGGTTGAATTCTACTGACATAGGAGTCTCTGCAAAGAAAAAGCTTGAGCAACAGACATAGAAAATTGGATTCATTAGTGTTCAAAATCAGGATATCCTCAAATTTCTAGATCTGATTGTTAGACCTGTACTGAACCAAGCTAACGCCATTTTGTGCTAACCGCCTTTTCCACTTCTGTATCGTGCTTGCTGTTTGCTGCAATAGGAAATTCACCAAATAACTTTGCTGTAAAAGAAAGAAAACTTGTAAAATTGATTAAATTGACTACCATCTGCAACAGGAACAGCATACGGGTCATATGACCCGGTCATATGATCCTCGGGCCCACTTCAAGAATGTTATCTTTGTAACAACTATTTTTCAGTTCCTTGCTTGCAATATATACAAACTGGTTTCTGTAACTGCTGGGGACCACAGTCTCGAGAGGGTGTTAGGTCCTGGCTGGCCAGTATTCTGAAGCCCGAATTAAATCTTGAATCTCTGTCTCCATGTTGCCTGACTGCTTTCTTCCAGCGTCTCCAACATGATTATTTTGTTATAAAACTTTCACAGTGTGGCATTCTCAAGATGGAGGTGCTGGATAGCATAATCCCAGCTCAGTGAGCCAGAGGACCTCCATGTTGCTGCGGCAGGCCTCTGTACTTGCTACCTTCCCCCTGCTCTATACCAGGAAGGACAGTTACCAGAAAAGTTTCACAACCTCTATCTATAGAGGACACCTGGGGCGGACGAGGCACAATCATGACCTCTATGTATGCTATCTATAGAAGCAACCTGGGGTCGGGCGGGCAAGGCACACAGGGTACTGGCTACTGGCAGTTAGAACTTCCTGGAACATGACAACAAAATCTGTTTTAACAATTTGAAGGCTGACTTGTATGTGCAATTATGCTTTTCTTTGAATTATGCGGGCTAGGGCCCATTTTGCGTGGGCTATGACGCAAGTAGTGGCTATATAATCTGGGACATCTCCCCTGTCCGGAGTCTTGCTTGCTCGGCCTGCGTGCCTGAAGATTGACCCCAGCTAGCTGGCTTAGTAAACTCTGCTTGCAATTTGCATTACTGATCGGACTCTTTGTGATTCCTTGGAACTTGCGACACTGGACCCTAACAGCAGAATAGGAAACCCCAAATCTTGTTTCTCCCATAGATAAAACAATTGAGCAATATATGCCTGGAAAAGCCTTTATGAGAACTCTAGAAAACAATTAGGAAGTCACAGTACCTAAGATAAGTACAAAGTTAAGGTTGGATAAGAAGTATCACTGCATTTTATCTGTGATAACCTTTCCAACAAACCAAGATAGCTCAGTGCAATCAGGAGATTGCAAATTTTCCATCCCTTGGAAGGAAATGTGATGGTAGAATGTATAACCAGCATTCTGACCTTTTATGGGGCTGCCTGAGTCACTGGGTTCAGTTTTACTTCACTCAGAGGTTTAACAGGGAATCAGATTATCTTGAGTGCAGGGGTGAGGGGGCCATTGAGAACAAAATGTTAACTGGAGTTTAATACACAGCCAAAGAACCTACAATACTACACACAGACTCAAGAGGGAGCAAAAGGGCCTCCCTGGTGGAGCAAAGGGTTAAATCTCAGAACTATATAGCTATCAGCAGCCACTTCAACGTGAGTTCCATCTCTGGCCAAGAGAGCTGTCTCACATGGCACAGCAGAGTTCTCCTGTCTTGCCTGCTGTTGCCCTCAGCAGTGTATTTCAATAGATCTGCCTGTTCTGCTCCCCACTCTGTCTCTGGTGAACACTCTCACCCCCTGCACTCTGACCTATACTCCAGTGCTACAAATAAATAAATAAAAATAAATCTTTTAAATAAAGAGGAAGCAAGTGATTAACAGATTCTAAAAAATTGGCAGACCACTTAAACATTAGCTCAGAGAAACACATCCCCAGAAAAGGACAGAAAAGTCCCCAAATCTCTGCCACGCTGATTGGTGAAAGTTTTTCCCTATATTAAGTCCATCCATAAAGAATAATGAGTTATTAAATCACAGCAGGAAATAAAGCATTTGAAGACAAAGGAAACATGACCTAATAGTGACCTTGGAACAAATTATACTTTCAGCAACTAATCCCAGAGACCAACATCTATGAATTACCTGATAAAGAATTCAAAATAATCATTTTAAGAAGCTCAGTGTGTAATAAGAGAACAAACAAAACTAACAAAATATAGGAAAACAATATATAAACAAATTGAGAACACCAACTAAAAGAAACAAATTCTGGAGAATACAATAATTTTAAAAAAGAATCCAGTGAAGGTATGTATTAAGCTTGACCAAACAGAAGAATCTGTAAACTTGAAGACAAGTCATTTAAAATTATCAAGTCAGTGGAATGCAAAGAAAAAAAGAAAGAAAGAAAGCTTAAGGGAGTTATGGACCACCATCATATAGATCATTATATGCATGTTTTTTATGAAAGCCCCAAGAGAAGCAAAAATGTGTAAAGAGATTATGCAAATAAATAATGTTCAAAACTTCTCAGAAAGTGAGGAAGGAAATGTACATTCAAAACCAGGAAATTCAAAACACTACTACTATAATGAACCCAAAAACCTACACTAAGACACATTATATTCAAATTATCAATGAAGACAAAGAATCTTGAAAGCAGCAAAAGTACTCATCATATATAAGAATTCTTATAAGATTATCAGCCTATTTCTCATAAAATGAAGTAAAAATTTGCAAACCCAAAGACTGACAAGATGGCACAGAGTAAAAATACTAGGTCACCTCCTCCATACGCTCACTGGATTACACCAGAACAAAGTCAAAATCTCCTGAAGAAAAAAAATCAATGACACAGTTTATACTAGGAATCTGTTAGAATGTGTAGGAAAAACTTTAAGTGAGCTGTGCTTACAGTGATTCAGAAACAGCACAACTCACAGTAGAAAAGAATGGCCACAGTATGGACCCCCCAGTAGCTGCTGACTCCATGGAACATGCAAACACTGGGAACTCTGGAGACTTAGCAATACACAGGATAAGACGACACACAGAGTTGGTATTTAGGAGAGTATAAACTACTGGGGAACTGAAGAAGCAGAGGTGCAGAGTGACAATTACTAGCCTGAGCATGAGGCTCTCAACATGGAGTAGCTGCAGTCTGACACAGCAGAGAGAAACAGGTCAGATCACCTGTGCATGCTCATAAAAAAGGCAACTACTTAAAAGCAAGGCTGTGATATTTAACACAGCTCACACCCCACCTCAGGGCTAAAACCAAGACAATATATGAGCACTTGCGCAAACCAGAATTTAAGCACACTACAACAGGAGCAAACACTCCAGGATAATGGTCTGTGCTGAAAAAGAAAAAAGAACAATTCTGGGCCTGTCACCCTGTATCAATTACAAGCCATGCCCTGTCCTATGTCTTGTACTCAAAAATAGCCCAGAGGTAAGAGGTGTATGAGATTATATGAGACACTAAGACCAGAGAGCTGGCGGAGAGAAGGGGATCACTGCAGATCCCCAGGAGGTATCCACAGCATAATAAGAAGCTTAACTCCTTGATGCTCCCTGGGGTGATCCATCAGAGCCTACTGTCCAGTCCTCTTTACCTACAACCTCTTGCAGTATTAGTTCTCTGATTACTTCAACAGGTATAAAGGCACTAGTCTGAAAGCTTATCCCATTTAGAACCCATAAAAACTAAAAATGAAAAGGCAGAAAATAATACATAAACACTGAAACAGAAAGAAAAGTCTGAGAGGATTCTCAATCAGCAGAATTGTAGAACATGAGCAAAATAGCTGAAAATAAGTTACAAAAATCCTATGGAACTAAAAAGGAAAATAAAATAACAATAAAGACTATATAACAGGAGAAAATAAATACAAAAAATGTGAGGAATTTGTAAATAGCAGTGATAAGAAATACTATAACAAGATTAAAATATGCAATTGAGGATTATCAACAGTAGACCAAAACAAGTGATGAGAGAATAAGCTCAAAATACACAATCTCAGAAAACATACAAATAGAAAGAACCATATAGAGAAAAAGGAATGAAAGTAATGTATTGTGATATACTACAGAAAAGTAATAACCATATCATAGGGGTCCCAGAAAGAGAAAAGCACAGAAAATTATTTAAAGAAGTAATTACTGAAAACCATTTGATCAGGGGAAAGACCCCAAACATTGTGATCCAAAAGGCCCAGAAGTTCCAAATAAAGTAATATCAGACACGACACGAAGACATGAAGATTATTATAAAGCTGTTCAAAGTCAATGACAGGGATGCAATACTGAAAACATAAAGGGAAAAAAGGGTAGCCTATACAAGAATACCAATCATATAGTCAGTTCACTTTTCAACAGAAACACTGCAAGTAAAAAGAGAATGGGCAGAAAATGTAATTTTTTAAATAATATAACAGTTTATTTTTACATCATTTTGTGCATTTTCCCATCTCAGTTGTAATCCCCTTGGGCTTCCCATCACCAAATCACCCATGTGCCATCACCATAGTCCAGTGCATTTCCCTCCCTCCACTGATTTTGATGCCATTCCCCAATCCACTCCCATAAAGTGTCTCTGGTATATAGCTATTCATTATTATTATTATTTTCTCACCTGGTCCGTTATATTCCTGCTATGAGAGAAACCATCCGGTATTTTCTGGCTTATTTCACTAAGCATGACCTTTTCCAGCTCCATCCATGTTGCTGCAAAAGGCATGTGTTTATTTA
>NW_004567111.1:57431416-57452418 GCF_000260355.1 Condylura cristata | reverse complement strand
GCTGCGCCACCAGGGAGGGCCATCAGTGAGACTTTTATTGGGATGGCGTTAAATCTGTATATCATTTTTGGTAGGATGGACCATTTTGATGATGTTAATTCTCCCGATACATAAGCAGGGGATGTCTTTCCACTTCATGGTGTTTTGTATTTCTTTTCTTTTTTTTTTTTTTACCTTTGCTGATTTTTCTTTTAATGTTTAATGCAATTTTTACATCATTCTTCATTTTTGTACACTGTATGCTTTTTCATCTCGGTTGTTTTATCTCCATGGACTTCCCACCACCAGCTCACCCAAGTGCCATCACTATAGTCCCGTGTGCTCTTCCCACCTGTTTTGATTTTATTCCCCTTTCTCCTCCACCCCATAGAATAAAAAAAAATTATTTTTATGTATACATATAAGAAGTGGCATATGAGGAAGAGGTGCACGGGAAGAGAAGATTCACCAGTGACACAGTAGAGAGCAGAATAGGTGGAGCTACTGAGACCGCTAAGGGGGGCAGTGGGCGAGTCAGGAGAGGTCTGCTGTGTCTTGTGGGTCACTCCATGGTGGGGAGCCAACTCATGCTGTGGTGGCTACGGAGAGCTTGATCGCTGAGGCTGGAACCGAGGCACCACCAGGGAGGCCCGTATGACCTTTGCCTTTTTGTCAACGATCTGGTCTGTCGTTCTCTTGTAATGTCATTTTTAGTTTTGCTGTTAAATGCTTGTGTCAGAGAATATGTTGGGAGATGTTCCCTCTGCCTCTATCTTTTGCGAAAGATTGTAGAGGTTGGTATAGTATCTTCCCTGCATGCTTGATAGAATTCACTGGTAAACCCAGTCTGCTTTCTGTTTTGAAAAGTTACTGATACAATTAAATGCTACAAGGCTATTCCATCTTCTTGTATTTCTTTTAACAGTGTTTTGTAATTTTCTTTGTATAGGTCTTTTACCTCTTTTGTTAGATTGATTCCCGGGTATTTGATTCTTTTTGTTTTCATTGAAATGGGATGTTTTTTGGTTTTTTTGTTTGTTTGTTTGTTTGTTTGTTTGTTTGTTTGTTTGTTTGTTTTATTGCTGTTTCTTCAGATTGGTTGCTTATGTATAGGTAGGCCTCTGATTTTTGTGTGTTGATTTTATATCCTGCTACCTTGCTAAACTGGTTGATGGTTTTGATTAGTTTCTCTGTGGAGTTTTCAGGATTTTCCATGTAGATTAATATATCATCTGCAAATAAGGACAGTTTTACTTTTTTCCTTATTTGGAGTCCTTGTATGTCTTTTTCCTGTTTTATTTCTCTGGCTAGAACTTCCAATGTTATGTTGAAGAGCAATGGTGATAGTGGACATCCTTGTCTTGTTCCCAGTCTCAAGGGAAAGGCTTTCAGCTTTTCTCCATTGAGGATAATATTGGCTGTGTGTTTGTCATAGATGGCTTTTATCATGCTGAGGTATGTTCCTTCTATTCCAAGGATATCGAGGGCTTTAAACATAAATGGGTGTTGAACTTTGTTGAATGCCTTCTCTGCATCTGTTGATATGATTTTGTGGTTTTTATTTTTCTGTCAGTTGATGAGATTACATTAATTGATTTTCTGATGTTAAAACATCCTTGTGCTCCTAAGATAAATGGGCAGGAATTTTTTTTTTTTAAAGAAAAAAGTTTGTAGCCAAGAACCCTTTGCCCCATAAGATTAACATTCAAGACTAAAAGAAGAGCTAGGAACTTCACTGAAAAACAAAAACTGAAATAATTTATCAATATCAACCTGCACATGAAAGAAGTCATAAATGGATTACTATAAGAGCAGAACAATGAATATAGATATAACAGACACCCAAATCATATAACATGGAGGAAGAAGAGAGTAACAGCATGACTCATCAGCATAAGAAGACCTTCAAAAATTAAATGTTAAGACAAACCAAATAAATAAATAAAGTAAGCAATGAGCACTTATGTCTCAATAATCACCTTAAATATAATGGGCCTGAATTCACCAGTGAAAAGGTGTAGAGTGGCTGAATGGATTTCCAAAATAAGGTCAACCTCTGCTGCTTATGAGAAACCAATTTTATCATAACCAAGCTCATGACCAAGTCACAGGCAACAGCTGTGTGTCATTAAGAACTATATCTTCCTAGGGGCTTTGTGGTAACACATCACTCACCATCTTCTCCTTAACAGTGAACTCCATACCAGCAGTAGCACCCTAATCCTAAGTCAGAGTCACAACATAGTTAGACCCTGACTTCTACACTTAAAGAATCAGATCTTGTATGTATTTTGACTAGTCATTTTCTCAAGTCTTATGTGGTCATTGTAGCTTACTACACGGTTACAGATGAAGAGTTAAATGTGCCCAACTCAAGCATAAATGATAAATTTCATTCTTTGCTCATGTATCTTTGAAATTACTCATACCACAAAGTAAACAAGCAAATAAAGAAAAATATATACAGATACATATAAACAAGAGGCATGTACCCAGTTCTGCATACAAATTATCTGAATAAGAATGAAGCATGAGAAGAGTTGTGATAAAAAGTAAGAATAGCGGCCCTCCCTGGTGGCACAGTGGGTTAAAACACTGCACTGAGAAGCTAAAGCCACTTCCTCACGAGTTCAGTTCCCGCCTGCCCCGGAGGCGACCACATGGCGTGGTAGACCTCTCCTGGCCCACCTGCTGCTCCCCTCAGCAGTGTACTTCGTAGATCTGTCTGTTCTGCTCCCCACTCTGTCTCTGGTGAAGCCTCTCACTGCCCCTGAGCCTCTGGCCTGTACCCCAGTTCTGTATGTACAAATAAATAAATCTTTAAAAAAAAAAAAAAAAGGTAAAACTAGCAGGACAAAATGCTTTCCATGTTTGCAAGTAAACACACCGAGGCAGCATGCTTCCAAGTGACCTCATAAGAGATCAGGCAGGAATGGAGCTAGCCCTGAGGAGTTCTACACTCCTTAGGAATAGACATTCTTGATCCTGCCAGGTACATGGCAAGATTCTGGGGTATACTTCAAAAGCCAAAAACAATGACCACTCCTACTGCCAATGCTGCACTTCGGAAATATTTAGAGTAGGGCTCAGCAAAATATGGGTCAAGTTCAGTCCACTGTCTGATTTTGTATGGCCCACAAACTACAAAAAAATTTTAAATTACTGAAGGACTATAAAATAAACAGAAACTATACCCAGACATGAAGCCAAATAACTTAAGACAAATACTGATTCTCTGGATTTTTATATAAAAAAATTATTGGCCCTGGTATTAGTGTTAAGCTTTATTAGCATACAAACTTTCAACAGTCAAGCAATTACTACATAGACTCCTTAATTATTTTCTTAGTCTCCAAATCATACAGATTATTTCAGTGCATTAGACTTTTCTTTCTTAAACATTAATGCCCAACTCTTATATAATATTATTTAATGTTGAACAAACAGTGTACATATAAATGATTTGCTAAACTATAGAAAATACATTCTTAGGTAGATCAGTAGTAAGGACATGGAGAAAGTGGTAGTAACATGTGACTAAATAGTAAATACACCCCTAGACACCAAGCACTGAGCTGTGTTTGGAGACTGAACCCCTACGGCATAGGAAACAAAAGCAAAAGTAAATAAAAATACCATACTGAAAAGTTGTTTTACAGCAAAAGGAACCACTACAAAAAAATGAAAAGAAAATCTGCTGACTAGGGAAAGATATTCATCAGATTCAATCAAAGGCTTATTATAAAATATAACATACAACTCAACAACAATAAAAAACCAAATAACTCAATAAAAAATGTACATTTCAATAGATACTACTCCAAAGAAGACTAATAGGCATGTAAAAAAATGCTCAACTAACTTATTATTAAAGTAATGTAAATCAAAACCACTATATGGTATAACATAATACCATCCAAACAAAGAAATCTCAAAATTCAATAAAAATAAAACAAATAACCCAATTTAAAAGAAAATAAAAGGTTTCAACAGACACTACACAAAAGATTCTATGATATCCTAAGATATGAACTATTGAACTATCATAGGAAAAGATGCTATATATGTGTGTGTGTATTTGTGTGTGTGTGTATATATATATATTACTACATATATATATCTGCAAGAGTATATATCACTTGGATAAATATTTAGGGGGAAATTGCTGTATATACACACATATACATATACATATGCAATACATATGCACACACACACACATACATACATACATACATATACTCTCTTGGGTATATAGTCCCTAAGTATTTATCCAAGAGAGATATAGGTGCTCATATAAATACCTATATATAAATATATACTAAGTATTTATCCAAGAGATATATAGGTGCCCATATAAATACCTATATATAAATGTTTACACCAGCTTTATTCATGATTGATAAAAATTAGAAAACAAACCAGATAATTGGAGAATATTTTTCATCAATACAAAGAATCAGATTACATGAACTTCAAATTCACTGAAAGATGCCAAACCCAAAATACTAATACTGTATGACTCAACTTTACATAATATCCTAGAAGAGACGAAACTGTAGGGATAAATCAGTGGGGTCTAGGCCTCAGGAAATGAGAAAAGAGGTTGAATGCAAAGAGGATGGGAGTATAGTGTGGTGTAGTGGATGAATGTGACAACATGCATTTGTGAAAACACATAGAACTGAACACCAAAACTGGTGAATTTCAGTGTATGTAAATCTCACCTGAGTAGAACTGCTTTTACAATTAAAAAAATAAAGTCATGGGACAGGAAAAGTAAAGTTCAATTTTTAGGACTATGCATGCTCACTATCTGAACACAACACAACCTCATCTGTACCAAAAAGGATTATTTTGAGCCTCAGTGACCCAAGACCAAAAGTCTAATAACCTTCCATCCTTTAAGATAACACACAAATTTTCAAATGGTGTTAGTATTTATGAACGCTGTTTTTTGTAATTATCAACAGATCTGAATTAATCAAGATGATTAAAATTTTTGAGATCTTAAAGGTAAGTTCAGGCAAATTCTGATCATTTATATTGGATAATATAATTTTTACTTGTGGAGTTCGGCTATTGCACGGATTTTATATGTAGAAACTATTCACACGTCATAATTTTGTAAAACATTGTCATGTGCCTAGCAATTACCACACTTCGGATCTTAAGCTGCAGAGATCAGATAAAGCCTCTGTATCACAGCTAATGAGCCTGAACTCTCTTTAAGAGAGTCAACCTTTAGACCAGCTTTTCAAAATAAACTTATTTTTCTAGGACAGTAGACGTTCTTGCCAAGCAAGATTAGATTTCAAAAGTGTACTAAGTGCTAGAAATTCAGGTTTCTTTCATGCCTCACCCACATTTGAGCAGTGTATTAGGAAACGTTCTGATCCAGGTTCCCACCCTCTGGGATTTGGGAAGAAGAAAATCTTCCATGGAGATATTTCTGGTAAATCCTACAATCAGGTTACTTGTAGTTGAAAAACAGAGTCAAGCAATGTTTTTGTTCCTTTGTTCATAAACTCTGGGGTTTTTTTCCCCCCTTTGGTTTTTGAAGTAATATTGGTATACAACAATGTATCTCCAGCCTTTAATAAGTCCCTAAAATCAAGGGATTAGGTCACCAACATGGCTGCAAAGAGTCGCTGGGGTTAAGTTCTTTCTTGGATATAGTTAGTAAGGGACAAACTACAGCAAACTCCAGCCAAGACTCAGACATTCTGAACATGATTGGCAACGCAGGGGAAGCAGGAAAAGGTGAAAGTAACAGAAGAAGAAACAATGGGAGATATCTCCTGGGACCCAACCCCCCCCCACTTCCCCACCTACAAGCCCAGAACACCAGGTTGATTTGCGTTGGGGGGGGGAGGGGCACGACTACTACAGATCCATGGAAATAAGACCTGTGTGAAGGATAAGACTCAGCCTTCTTGCCTTCTTGCCACTGTTGGGGGCAGGGTAGGGGCCTGGCCGCAGCTTGCAGGAAAACACAGGTCCCCTGACATAGCCAGAGGCAGGTGGCAGCAGGGCCCCATCTTGAGCAGTGATTCTCTGATAGTGGAAGCCAGGCAAGGAGTGACAGTCAGCGTACAATATCCAGCCATTAATCTTGGCCAGGGCACGCCTCTACTTCTGAAACAGGCGGGAATCTTCCATGAACTGGGTGCCAGGACCTTGGGTGCCGGGCAGGGTGTGCCAGCCTACACTCAGCTCCCAGGCATTAGATGGAAGAGTGGCAAGGCATGGCTGCAGTTCACTGGAACAGGCAGGGATACACTGCAAAATGGGCAGCACACAGCACCTGACCATAACTAGAAGTTGGAAAGCGCTAGAACTGCCACTACTAGTGCATCGCACCTCATCTGAATTGGAAACCAGGCCAAGGGTGGGGCCACTGCCAACAGGAGCAAAATAAAAACCCCTTAATGAAATCAGGCAACAGAGACTGCTGCCACCAACAAGAATGTGCATCTCCCAATCACAATTACAAGTGAGGAATCTCACCACCACCACTACCACCACCCCCTTAGAACAGTGGAAACACAGAGGACGGAGTCACCAAATATGACACTCAGACTCACCACCATACTCATACCATCACCACTGTGGAGGACTGGTGCATCTAGTCCTCCTTGACCTAGTATGAATACCAGTCCTCGGCCACTCCAGAGGAGAACCCAGAAGAAATGCCGGCCAATACTAACAACACAGTGTCTCAACACGTAGAAAGCATTAAAAAATAAATAATAGAGAAGAAAAAGCACAACTACCCAAGCAAGCCTTCAGGGGAAAATTTCTCCACAAAAAGATCAGTCACCAGAAATCAACAAAGATATAGAAGAACTGCTCATCCTGTCACACAGAGATTTTAGAATCATCATGATAAACAAACGTAAAGAACATGACATGGAAAAAAATTATATGAGACAATCAATGGGCTAAGAATGAAAACAAGACTTAAAAAAGGAAATAAATGGGATGCAGGAGATTAAAAGACTCCTGGAGGAGATAAAGAATTCTGGGAAGAGCAGTGAAAACAAAATAGATGAATGGAAGAACGAGTCAGTTCCCTCAAAGACACAGAAATAAAGACTCAACACATGAAAGGAAAGAGAAGTAAAAAGGAAAGGGAATGAAGAATCACTCCGACAGCTATATGACACCATGAGGAAAGGAATTATCATAGTTACGAGTCTCCCAGAGGGTGAGGAGAAAGACCAAAGAATTGAGAAAATATTCACAGAAATAACTGAAGAGAACTTCCCAAGGATGCAGAAGGAGATGAAAATAGACATACAAGTGAGGACACCAAACTACCACGAAAGGAGAAATACAGCAAGATTCATAATAGTAAAGCTCCTAAGAATCCAAGACAAGCAAAAAATGAGAATGACAAGAGGGAAGAAGCAAGTAACCTATAAACGAAAACCAATCAGACTGACATCAGACTTTTCTGATGAAACACTACAGGCAAGAAGAGAGTGGGAGGACATATTCAACAAACTCCAAGACATCAAATGCCAACCAAGAATACTTTATCCTGCAAAGCTCTCCTACCTATGAAGAATAAGCACATTCTCATACAAACAGAAACACCAGAATTTTGGCACAACGAAACCCCTACTTCAAAAAATACTACAAGAAGTCATTAAGTCAAAGCCAACAGAGGGATGAATAAGAACTGATCAAAGCAAAGAGTAAAAGCACAAAAAGACAAACAAAATGGCAAATATAGGTGCCACTGTAACATATTAACTCTAAATGTAAATGGTTTAAAATCATCAGTAAAAAGACCACAAAGCTGCAGGCTGGATTAAAAAACAAAACCCAAACCTCTGCTGTCTCCAGGAAACACATCTAACTACAAAGGATAAAAATAGATTGAAAGTAAAAGGATGGAAAACAATCCTACAAGCAAATGGAAGGCAGGAACAGCTATTCTTATATCAGATAAAATAGAATTCAAACTAAAAAAAGTTAAAAGAGACACAGATGGCCACTACATTATGATTTAGGGGGAAAAAATAGCAAGAAGACATGAACATACATGCATCAAATGAAGGAGCACCAAAATACATCAGGAAACTACTGTCATCTATGAAAACATGTTAGAGAAAATACATATGTAGTGGGCGATTTCAATATGTCAATCTCAACAATGGACAGATCAACAAGACAAAAAAATAAGCAAAGACAGAAGCTCTAAACAAGGTCCTAGACTTCATGGGTCTAACAGACATCTATAGAACACAGCACCCAAAAAAAATCTGAGTACACATTTTTCTCAAATCCACATGGATCATTCTCAAGGATTGACCACAAAATAAAAATAGCAATAGATGCACTAAGATCGAACTCTTATGCTTTGTAGTCTAAAAAAAGGTGGTAGGCTACACAGAAACCTTCCTTATAAGTTCTCACAAACACTGGCTGCAGTTGTGGACAGCTTTTGCCCAGACTTTACTTAAGTATCACTGAAGCACCCCTAGCATCCTGCAGGTCCTCACCTGCAGGATGCAGGTCTTCTCTGACCATGAAGGAATCAAACTAGAAATAAACCATGTGAAGAAGGCGAGAAACCTACCTACCTCGTGGAGACTGAAATTGACACTACTGGAGGACCACAGGATCAATGAGGAGATCAAGGAAGAAATTTAAAAATACCTTGAGAATGACAATGAGGACAGCTCTCCAAAACTTATGGGACACATTACAGGAAGTTATAAGTTATAAGAAGTTATAAGAAAGTTATAAGAGGAAAACATTTGGCAATACAGACTCATATAAAGAAACAAGAAACAACTCAAAGAAACAATCACCTTAAAGAACTGGAAAAAGAACAAAATAACCCAAAAGCCAGCCAAAGACAGGAAATAATAAAAGTCAAAGCAGAAAATAAATGAAACAGAAGTTTGGAAAACAAACCAAAAAAAAAAAAAATCAATGAAACCAAAAGTTGGTTCTTTGAAAAAGTAAATAAAATAGACAAACCCCTAGGCAGGCTCACAAAGAAAAAACAGGGGATGGCACAAAATAAACAGGATCATAAATGAAAGAGAAATCACAACAGATAGAGGAGAAATCAAAAGAATAATCAGAGAATACAATGAACAGCTATATACAAACAAGTTCAACAATCTAGAAGAGAAGGACAAATTCCTACAACTCTATATTCATCCAAAGCTAGATAAAAAAGAAATAAAAAAAACCAAACAGGCCAATTACAAGCAGTGAAACTGAAGCAGTAATTAAAACCCTCCCCAAGAATAAAAGCCCAGGACCAGATGGATTTAAACTGAAAGGAGTAAGAAGAATTAATACTTGGGTATAGCCAACAAAAAGTCTCCAGACACAGAAGGAGAGCGTTCATCAAGCCTGGAGAGGGGTGGGCACCACGCGACTGCAGTCTTTTGGCCTTCAGCTTTAATGTGACTCTTACATGTAGTTTTTCTCGGGTTTTTAATCACATCGGAAACAGAACAATTTTTTTAAATCCCAAAATTAAACTTCTGCTTGATGGAGTCCTGAGCAGATTACACAGCAAGAAATATTCTAAGTTTTAAATAAAAACCATGTTACAAGCCTACGGGGATTACAGGTGAGAAGGAAAAATGCACAAAATGATGTAAAAATAAACTATTATTTATCAAAAAAATCATGTTGCAAAATTCTATTTAGAGTATAATCTTAAGTACAGCCAGAAGGCTATAGAGGCACGAAACTATTACAACATTTTTGGTGTAATTGAAATTAAGCAGGATTTTCCTAAAACTCCTTTTTTCCTTAAAATATATTTAACACTTGGATTATTAGAAATGCTCATAATTTAACAAGTACATGGTCTAAATAACTAGGCAAGTTTTCCCCCATATTCATCCATTCTTACATTTTCCTTTTTTTTTCATGTTTTTAAAAAAAGATTTATTTATTTATGCAAACAGAACTGGGGTACACACCAGAGGTACAGGGGTGGTGAGAAGATTCACCAGAGACAGAGTAGGGAGCAGAAAAAGCTGATCAACAAAGTTCTCTGATTAATAGTTGCCTGTTAATTTTGTTTTTTGATTTATTATATTTATTTTTTTCTGGCCCCTTATTTGTTCCCTTACATTCCTTCTCTGAGTAAAACTATCTGACATTTTTCTTTTCCTTCTGACTTATTTCACTAAGCATAATCCCTTCCAGTGCCATCCATGTTGCTGTAAATGGCATGAGTTTGTCTTTTTTGATTGCTAGATAGTATTCCATTGTGTATATGTACCGTCCTGGATCCAGTCTTCTATTTTGGAGTATTTAGGTTGTTTCCATGTCTTATCTATTGTAAACAGTGCTGCAATGAACAGAAGGGTGCAGGTGTCCTTTTGATTAATGTTTTGTATCCTTTGGGTAGATTCCTAGGAGTGGAATTGCTGGGTCATGTGGTAGCTTCATATTTAGTAGTTTGAGGAATCTCCACAGCTTCCCATAATGGGTGGATCAGTTTGCATTCCCACCAGAAGTGGGAAGCACATTCTCGCCAACATTTGTTGCTTCCATTTTTTTTTTAGTATGTGCCATTCCTGCTGATATAAGGTAGTATCTCATTGTGGTTTTAATTTGCATTTCCCTGATTACAAGTGATATTGAACTTTTTTTTCATATACCTATTGGCCATTTGCATTTCTTCTTTGGATAAATGTCTTTTTAGTTCTACCCATTTTTTAAAAAGATTTATTTATGCACACATGCAAGAGCTGTGGTGTCAGCCAGAGATGTGGGGAATGGAGGTAGGGGTTGAGAAGATTCACCAGAGATAGAGTGGGGAGCAGACAGGCTGATCTATTGAAATATACTGCTGAGGAGAGGAGCAGGGGAGACAAGAGAGGTCTGCTGCACCTCCCTGGCTGAGGATCAAACTCATGCTGCAGTGGCTGTGAGTAGCTTCATAGTGCTGCATCTTAATGACTTGTGACACCAGGGGGCTCTTCTGGTGCCCATTTTTTGACTAGATGGTTTACTTCCTCTGACAATCTCAACTGAACTATCAATGTACACTATTTTATGTTTACTTTGATTTTTTCAGTTTGTTCACTTTGTTTCCTTATATTCTGCCTTGGTATGTAATCATCCAACCTTTTATCTTTTTGCTTAACTTCACTTTGCGTCATCCTTCAAGGTCTTTTGCTGCAAATGGCAGACTTTCATCTTTCCTTATAGCCAAAGAATATTTCACTGTGAGTATTTAGCTAGTCCTCACTGATCTATCATCTTTCAATGGGCACTTAGGATTACTTAGTAGGCAGGTTTTGATTGGAATTTTACTCACTTGTTTGTTTGGTAAACATAATGTGAGATTAGTGTGCATGAGTTGCAAAATTTGGAAAATCAAATTTGAGTAGTAGAGAAATTTGTACTGTAGAAAAAATATTTAAAGTGCCTAGAAAACCAGCCACCAGACAAAAATAAAGTCTTGACTTATTTTCTTATCCATTTTTTTCCCTCTGATTAGTTGTATCTCCTACTAAACACTTTCCTTGGAGGGTTCTAATCAAATACAGAATTAAGCCTAAGCTTTATTTTTAAGAGAACACTTAAATAGTGCTTCTACGTGCCATGGATTGCACCAAACAATTTACAAATATAATAATTCACAGCATTGAAACTATTCTTCAAGTTGCCACTCAATGCATTCTGGATTTAGTTTCAACTTCACTTCCAATCTCTTCCTACTTCTCCAGCAGCCTTGAAACCCCACTTCACTATCTACTCACTGGCCTATAACACATCATAGGTGCCACTCATCTCCTGTCAGCTCTGCTTATCTCTTTTCAGACACTTACCTCCATCCCTCCCCCAACGCTATCCCCTACATCCACTTCTTCGCAATCCAAGGCAGGCTCCAACAAGGTGGCCAGCATTTATCTCACCTCTCTACCTGCTCCTCCCACCATTACTCTCTGCGGTACAGTCTGAAGAATATGATCCATTTGAGGAATTACCGCTGGTAAAACTTAGAGCAGCTTTCTCAATTTTCCTCTCCCCACGCAACACAACTTCATATGTCTGCATGCAGATATCGCTCAACATGCAAAGGTCATGCATGCACACCATTCAATCTATTAAGTAATATAAGACAGACCAACAAGCTTCAGTTTTAGTACCTACTACATGGAATAGCATTTTGCCACATATAATCATCAAATTTGAATGCAAATGGCCATATCATAAAACATTTTATAAATTTATTATTTCCTTTGTTTAAAGTCTATGCTAAGCACTTTACAGGTCCTTGTTATAAATTACAGTTATAAATTATAAATTACAATCCCCCCAAAATTACCCTTATATATAAGTCTTTATCAAGATCGTATAGGAGGAGTGTTCCTTATATTTTGCAAAATAATGTACTATTTGGGAAAGAAAGAGGAGCCTGAACTTATTCAATCATGTGAGTATAGAAATCATCAGGTAGAATCCATTTTTTAAAATGATATGGCCAGTTAGCTCCATTGGTAAAGTGGAGCTACAATGGGGCTAAGAGACAAAGACATTTAATTTAGATACATTAATTAGTCCTGGCATGAGACTTTACAATTACTAGATATTTGTAAGTAAACTTTACTTACAAAGACCACCTTTAAAGGAAGAAACATGCTATATTGTAGCACCACAGGGTATTACTGACTTTACATCTGTGTCCCTACCCACTTCCTCCATGCCAGAAAGCTCACGCTTAACTGGGTATGGCAGGAGGAACAAAGTCTGAATTGTATTTCCCCATCCAGCAGGGTCAGTGCAGAAATACTCACTTTCCTTCCAAATTAAACCCCTGTGTGGCACTTCTTTGCCAAGAGCTGGCTGGACTTGCTGTGCAGAAGCAAGTCCTGCTCCAGGAGCCGCACAACCAGGTGAGCAAGGCTCACAATGGCTCATGAAAGGAGTTTGCAGGTTCCTTTTAGGACTCTTCAATTTTACACAACCTTCACAGTTAGGGATAAAGATGAAACTTTAGAGAAAAGAAATTAAAAGCAGCCCTGTTCTTATACTCTGTTTGACATGTTTGTTAAATGAACCAGAGAAACATTAACACAGCAAAGCCTGTTAATGTTCAGGCCCTCCCTGGTGGCACAGCAGATTAAAGCTAAGAAGTTAAAGCCACTTCAGCATGAGTTCAATCCCTGCCCTGGAGGTGACCCACATGGTGGGGCAGACCTTGCCTGACCCGCCCGCTGCTCCCCTCAGCAGTGTACTTCATCGGTCAGTCTGGTCTGATCCCCACTCTGTCTCTGGTGAATCTTCTCACTGCTCTTGCACCTCTGGCCTATACCCCAGTCCTGTATATATAAGTAAATAAATCTTTAAACACATACACACACATTCTGCTTTTCTGATTTGCTCCCAAATTCTCAGCTAGCTATTACCACAGTAACAAAATTATATAAACAGGTAGGACTCAAAATATCAAGGAGGGGTATCAGAAGCAATGTTTCTTTTAGTGTTAACTAAATGTTCTTTGATCTTGTCAGTAAGTGAAACATTTTAGAAGACATTTATACCCAGAGGTCTTAAATAGGGCTAGGGACTGTTTCAGGCATAGGAGTTTAGGGAGGACCCTGACCATCAAACTGCCACCACTGCAGCTGCCCCCAGAGTGACCTGGAGTTTTCCCAACTGAGGAAACAGTACACCTGAGAGTTTATCTTTCTGTAAGTGAAGTTGTTGGGAAGACTAAGTTCAAATGTTATAAGCAATGAAAGAATTTCTTTAAAAAAAAAATTTCTTTTAAGTGATGTCTTTAAACCTTTATATAATTATATGTGAAAACAAGAATATAGTTTCTTACTCAACAGGAAAATAATAAAACTAAAAATTTAAGTGTCCAGAAAATCTATTTTGCTCAAATTCTCATCCCTCTGAAAAACACTATTATCACAATAGTTTAGTGAGAGTCCATATAAGAGATGTTTTGAGGAAAATGTTTCCTATCACATGAAACATAATTCTAACTTTGACACAAGACATTCACTTCTTCCAGCGGCTTACCATCTTCCCCTGTTCCTCCACTGAGGTCAGAAAGCAACTTCAAGCCCTGATACACCTGAGTAAATAATCTTCAACTCACCTGAATGTGCATGGCGCCCTCTACTGCTGCTCGAATATCTGAACAACCACTGATGAGTGACAACTGTTGTTCAGCACTCAAAGAGCCTTTCAGAGATCCTGACTGCTCCAGCAACTTCATCTCCTTTCTAGAAAGGAGAGCAATCATTGTGAGTATTCAACAATTTTTTTAAAGAAATTAAGATCAACATAGGTAATCGTTAGGAAAACGCAAATCAAAATCATAATAATATACAGTTCATACCCATTAGTGTGGCTGCTATAGAAAAAAGAGAAAATAAAACAGATGTTGGTGAGGAGTATAGAAGTTGGAAACTTGTTCACATTGGTGGCAATATAAAAGGTACAGTCACTGTGGAAAAGAGTCTAGCAATAAGTCAAAAAGTTAAAAACTACTCTATTATCCAATAAGTCAAAAAGTTAAAAACTATCCTATTATCCAGCAAGTCCACTTCTGAATATATCCAAAAAAAAACTGAAACCAAGAATTAAAACAGATATTTGTACATGTTTGTTCATAGCAGTGCTATTCACAATCACCAAAAGGTAGAAACAATGCAAATGCACAGACAGATGAGCAGATAGATAGTATGTCATACTATGCACATACAACATAATATCATCAAACTTAAAAAGGAAGGAAATTCTGAGACATGTTACAACGTGACTGAATCGTAAGGACATTATGCTAAGTAAAATAAGCCAATCACAAAAGACAAATTATTTACTTATATGTGATACCTAGAGGAATCAAATTCAAAGAAACAGAAAGCAGAAGAGGCTGTTAGGATTTGGGGTGGAAAGAAGAAAGAAGAATTGTTATTTAATAAGTATAAAATTTAAGTTTTGCAAAATGAAAGTTATGGAGGTCGTACAATTAAAATGTACTTAATACCAGTGCCTGAACACTTTAAACTTTTTTTTTAAGATTTATTTATTTATTTGTACAGAACTGGGGTACAGGCCAGAGATGCGGAGGGTGAAAGGATTCACGAGAGACATAGTGGGGTACAGAACAGGCAGATACACGAAGTACACTGCTGAGGGGAGCAGTGGGTGGGTCAGGAGAGGTCTGCCTCACCATGTGGATCTCCTCTGGGGCAGGCGGGGATCGAACTCATGCAGAAATGACTGAAGCCTATTTGTGCTGTGCTTTAATCCGCTGCGCCACCAGGGAGGGCCCACTTCAAACTTTTATGAGTGAATTTTATGTTATATGTATTTTACCACAATTAAAGTTATTTAAAATCCTTTTTTTTTTAAAGATTTATTTTACTTATACTTACAGAACTGGGGTACAGGCGAGAGTTGTGGTGGGTGAGAGGATTCACCAGAGACAGAGTGGAGAGCAGAACAGGCTGACTGATAAAGTACATTACTGAGGGGAGCAGTGGGTGAGTCAGGAGAGGTCTAGTCTGCCATGCCATGTGGGTCAGCTCCCTGGCAGGGGATGGAACTTCTTCTGCAGTAGCTTTGGAGAGCTTCGTAATTCAGTGCTTTAACCTGTTACGCCACCAGGGAGAGCCCTGTATTCCCTTTTTAAAGGGTGAAACAAGGTCCAAGTGGTGAAAACTGGAAAACAGAGCTTCTTCATCCTCATCCTTCAGTCAGTACTTAGGGGGAAGGGTTGAAAAAAGATCTTAAAATCATCAATCAACTGATCATATCAATACATGCAGAGAAGGTATTTGATATGATCAGCACCCACTTACAATAAAAATCTTAGAAAATGTGTTTAAAAACAAATATATCTCGGGCCCTCCCTGGTGGTGCAGCAGGTTAAAGCACAGCACAAAGAAGTTTAAGCCACTTCCACATGAGATCGATCCCCGCCTGCCCCAAAGGAGATCCACATGGTGAGGCAGACCTCTCCTGACCCACCCGCTGCTCCCCTCTGCAGTGTACTTTGTCCATCTGCCTGTTCTGTACCCCACTCTGTCTCTGGTGAATCCTCTCACCCTCTGCATCTCTGGCCTGTACCCCAATTCTGTACGAATAAATAAATAAATTTTTAAAATAAATAAATAAATAAACAAATATATCTCAGCATAATAAATCCCGTAATGGCAAACTGATACTAGCATTGTACTCAATGGTGAGAAACTGAAAACTTTTCTTCTAAGAGCAGGCACAAAACAAATACCCATTTCACCACTACTATTCAACATAGGGTTAGAGTTCCTAGTTAAAGCAATGAGGCAAGAAAAAGATATAAAAGGAATCCAAATTGGAAAAGAAGTAAACTATCAGTACTTACAGATGACATGATTCTATATATAGAAAACTAGAGTGGAAGTGGAAACAAGTGGGGAAGGGACTCCATGGTGCATGGTAAAGAGACACTGGGACTGCTGTAGTGATGGGTGTGGCAGTCAGATGTACATCTGAGGAAGGTGACCATTTCTAGCACTGAGTCATCTACAGTGCTATAAACTAATACTACTTTAATAATAACATAAATAATAATTTCCATTAAAAATTGTAAGTCCTGGGGCCCTCCCTGGTGGCGCAGTGGGTTAAAGCACAGCACTGAGAAGCTAAAGCCACTTCCGCATGAGTTCGATTCCCGCCTGCTGGGAGGTGACCCACATGGCGTGGCAGACCTCCCCTGACCCGCCCGCTGCTCCCCTCAGCAGTGTACTTCGTCAATCTGCCTGTTCTGCTCCCTGCTGTCTCTGGTGAATCCTCTCGCCTTCCATATCTCTGGCCTGTACCCCAGTTCCATGTGAATAAAGAAATAAATCTTTAAAAAAAAAAATTGTAAGTCCTCATGGAACTTGGGAATGATTTTTTTAAAATAAAGGGTGAGTCTCTGACATTTTTCTCATATGATTTGCATGATCTGTGACATCAGCAAAAAGAAATCTCCCTTAAAATAGGGTCAGAAAAATGGGTACCTTCTTTGTTTCTTGCATGCAAGAAGGCTAATACAATGACAGAAAATAATGTAATGTCTTTAGGTTTTTTTTTTAAAGGATTTACTTTTATTTATGTATGCATACAAGAACTGGGGTGCAGACCAGAGGTGCAGGGAGTGAGAGGGTTCACCAGAGATAGAAAGTACATAAATTTTTCTGAAATATACTGCTAAGGGGAGCAGCTGACTATACAGGAGAGGTCTGCTGCTTTCTACTGATTTTTTGTATATGGTTGTCCAGTTTTCACAAGATTATTTGTTGAAAAGTTTGTTCTTTCTCCATTGAATACTCTTGATTCCTTTGTTGACTACATATGCATGAGTTTATTTCTGGGCTCTCTATTCCAACTGCTTGTTGTGTCTGTTTTTATGCCAGTGTCATACTGTTTTGACTACTATAATTTTTGATATAGTTAAAATCAAAAGCAGGATGTCTCCAACTTTGTTCTTTCTCAAATTGCTTTGACTCTTTGGGGTCTTTGTGGTTCCAAACAAACTTTAGGAGTTTTGTTCTATTTCTGTGGAAATGCCAATAGAATTTTAATAGGGATTGCATTGAAAATGTATTGTATTTACTACATTGCATTTCGAAGACTGGATTATTTAATATTAGTTCTTCCAATCCACGAGAAGAGTCTATCCTTCCGTTTATTTCTGTCTTCAATTTCTTTCATCAATGTCATAGCTTACAATGTACAAATTCCCTTTATTTCATTTAATCCTAGGTATTACATTCTTTATGATACAGTTGTAAAAAGGTTAATTTTTTAATTTGTCTTTCTGCTAGTTCATTATTTGTGTATAGAAATGCAACAGACTTTCATATACTCATCTTGTATCCTACAACTCTACTGAATTTGTTCATTCATTCTTTTTTTAAGATATATTTATTTATGAATATAGAACTCAGGTACAGGCTAGAGGTGCAGGGATGGTGACAGGATTCAACAGAGACAGAGTGGGGAGCAGAACAATCAGATTGACAAAGTACACTGCTGAGGGGAACCGTAGGCAAGTCAGGAGAAGTCTGCCACGCCATATGGGTCACTGCCCTGGCTGGGAATTTAACTTGTGTTGAAATGGCTTTAGCTTCACAGTGCTATGCTTTACCCCACCGCACCACCAGGGAGGGCCCTTGTTCATTATTTTTAGCAGTTTTTTTGGAGTCTTTAGGAATTTCTATGTATACAATCATGTTACATGCAAATTGTGGCAGTTTTACTTCTTTTCAATTTTTTTTTCTTTTTCCTGCCTACCTTGACTCTGATTAGGACTTCCAGTAGTGGTAGAAGTAGGCATCCTTGTCTTGTTCCTGATCTTAGAAGAAAAGGTGCATCTGACCACTTTTGTGATGTTATTTATAGTCTTTACTATGTTAAGGTAGTTTCCATGCCCATTTTGTTTAAAGTTCTTTCATAAGTGAACACTGAACTGAGCCATTTTTTTCTGCATTTACTGAGATGATCATGTAATTTCTATTCTTCATATTGTTAATGTAATAGGTCACACTGATTTGTGACCCTGGGATCCCACTTGATCATAATTCATGATACTTTTAATATATTGTTGAATTAAGTTACTAACATTTTGTTGAGGAATGTTATGTCTATATTCATCAAGGATGTTAGTATTAGTGTGTTGTATATTAGTTAGAGTTTTTTTCCTTGTGCATTCTTGTTTGGCTTTGGTATCAGAGTAATACTGGTCATGTACAATATGTTTGGAAGAGTTTGAAAATGACTGTATGAAGTCTTCCTTATGCATTTGATAGAATTCACCAGTAAAATCATCTGGCCTTGGACTTTTTTTCAGTTGTTGTTGAGAGGTTTTGAATTTCTATTGCATCTCCTCACTATTAAATAATGTGTTTAGATTTTCTATTTTTTCATGACTCAATTATAGTAGGCTGGATGTTTCTAGGAATTTATCCATTCTCTAGATTGACAAATTTGTGGACACGTAATTTTGCATAGTAGTCTCTTATAGCTATTTACTTCTATAATATCACTTGTAACATGTTTCATTTCTGATTTCACTGAGGTCTCTCTTAATTTCTTGGTGAGTCTATAACAATTTTATTTAAAAAAAACAAAAACCACAGCTCTGCATTTCAATGAGCTTTCCAGGCTTATGTCTTTCATTTATTTCATCTCTGATCTTTTTTTCTCCTTCCTTCTATTAACTTAAGTCATTCTTCTTGAGGTTTAAAGTTATATTGCTTGAGACTTTTCTTTTTTTATATATGGACTTTTATTTCTATGAATATCCCTTTAGAACTGCTTTTGCTATATCCTATAAGTTTCGGTATTTTTTTTTCTATCTTGATATTATTTATGATTTATATTTCATAAGAGGAGGGAAGTATTCACTGCCCTCATTTAATTAATGATGTTACTCAATGTAAATATAATATGTACTATATAAATAAATTTATAACACAATAATTGATTGACTCAAAACTCTTGTTCACATGAACAGGAAGAAAAACATCACTGATTTTTTTATTTATTGCTGCTAAATTTAACCTACTCCTTTGTTTCCAGTTTTACCAATTTGAAAAAAAAAGATAAATAATAGCTGAATTAACCTGAATCCAATAAACTTAGCTTTAAAAAATCACTAAAATTTGGCCCTCCCTGGTGGCGTAGCGGGTTAAAGCACAGCACTGAGAATCTGGAGCCGCTTCCTCATGAGTTCGATTCCCGCCTGCCCCGGAGGTGACCACACGGCGTGGCAGACCTCTCCTGACCCGCCCGCTGCTCCCCTCAGCAGTGTATTTCGTTGATCTGCCTGTTCTGCACTCCGTTCTGTCTCTGGTGAATTCTCTCACCCTCCACATCTCTGGCTTGTATCCCAGTTCTGTATGCACAAATAAAATAAAATCTTTAAAAAAAAAAAATCACTAAAATTTAGTCTAGCTGTTCATTGACGATCCCAAATTGGCTACTGACTATTCCAAGGTCATAAGCTATTGAAAGCATGAATAGGACTGACACTAATGTTCTCTCTTTCTTAAATTCATTTATAGGGACTGTTTCCTTTTATTTACTCTTACTATTAAACAACAAGAGTGCTCTCATTTGGAAAAACCAAAAAAAGTCTCCTGCCTGGTGGGATTTATTTGTAAGACTAATTGACATAATTTATTGACTTAAAATCTGAATATTCAAACTAACATACTAAAAAGAATAGAGATAAGCTAGTGTGTATTTCCTCCCTCACAAATGTGGCTACAACACAGTCCAGTCTGTTGATAACTGGCCACTACCCAATATCTCCTTTTAGGATTCCATTACCAATAGGCATGCCAATCAGGGTCCCACATTAGCCAACTGTGGCTTCCATGAACTAGACCCAACATGGAAAGCTGAACCAAAAACAGAAGATATATATACAGGTTGATCTTCAGCATGGGTCCATCTAGAGTTTAGCCCCATGGGAGACTCTGCTCAATCAGTTAGGTCTTCCTTTTGGGAAGTTTGAAAGGAAGTCACACAAAATGGGATGTTCAAGAGGACAAGAGAAGCAGCAGATATACAGCCAGTGATGAAGTCACTGCAATGGTGGAACATAAAAAGGCAGTATATGAGATAAGAACCTGCTATCAAACAACTACCCCTCTGAATGCTGCAAGTAACTCCGGCTGCTCTCTATTAGAGGCTCAGTGTTGCCCTACACACTGTATCATTTCTGCAATAGTGATGTAACTGAAGAGTGGTTTTCTGTATCCCTTATTCCAGCAGAGTCACAATAAAACCCTATTAATAGATACAATCTGTATACCTCTATCATGTATACAGAAAACCCCTGAAAGGGGCTTGCAGCTACTTTGTTCAAAGATTAGATGGGCCTACTTTTAAAGGAAATTATATCACTCTAAAACTGCTAGGGTTTAAACTATACCATTTCTATAAATTAGACTTGCAGAAATGTCTAAGACTAGGAATTAATAACACTGGTAAAAGTTAACTATACTGTCCATAAGTATAACCAGAATAAA
>NW_004567111.1:57430310-57431161 GCF_000260355.1 Condylura cristata | reverse complement strand
ACTTTAATCTCTCAAGTGAGCTTTTTATAGCTATTAGACAAAGAAAAAAATCACTTCATGTCAAAAGTGTTCTCTATCACAGAGGCATAAATGACAAATCTAATAAAGTGTTCCTCTTCCTTTTCTAGGACAATTTTTTTAATAATTCGGTTTTGGAAACAAAAGGATATAGAAATAATAAACATTCCCAGATTTCTGCCATCAAGTACTAAAAACTGCCAAGTCTAAGATATTTGCTTGTCCTTTTTAAATAAACAAAACATTAAATTTTTTTACCCACAACTTCCAGCCACATACAACCATTTTCTCCTGATCTCAGACAGGTCTTTAAATACCAAAGCTCAGTAACACAACAATCAAGCAGGTCGTCCATTAGGGAATTATTTTTAAGTAGTAATATGCCCAGAAGCACCTGCTTTAAGTTTCAGTAGGATAAAGCAAATATTTTGCCTTTCTTCCAATATACTGAGTCAGATAAAGTAAAATAAATGGAACTATGAGAGTTTCTGCTCCTTAGATGAGCTACTGTTCTTTAGAACTTCATGGTAATTGTATTTAGGAGCAGAGAAAGAAAAGAAGGGCATGGGAGACAGAATGCAGTAATCAGATCAGTCATAACTAATGGCCACCTGCAGATTTTGACTCATTAAGAAGAGTTCAAATAAGTGATTTGGCCTCAGACCTTTTCTCCACAGGTACCAGAAAGGCCTGATCACAGGACACAGGTACCAGAAAGGCCTGATCACACATTAACCTACTGAATAGCTGAAATTTCCAGGGCCACTGTCTAGGCATCAAAGGGAAAACCAGGTGAAAGCTTTGGAAGTCAATTCAGAAGATCCCTCATATTT
>NW_004567111.1:57422359-57428475 GCF_000260355.1 Condylura cristata | reverse complement strand
TAATCCCACCCATTTAGAGGCAAAGTATTCTGAATTCTCCCTGCATTTATTTTAAATGTACAATTAGTTTATATAACTTTCACAAATCAAACAAACCAAAGTTATTTCTGTGTGAGAAAATAAATAACCGAAATGAAGCAATCATATGAACTGTCCTGGTGACAGCCAAGTGACAGCATGATCTGTGAACACACAGATAAGTAAGGTTGATGACCTGGCTGAAATCACAGCACATTGGGAAGAACTTCTGGCAACAGGACTTCAGATCCTTTTTCAAGTTTTCAGGCCAGTTAAGTTACAGGGAATCTGCTTTCAGAGACATTTTCTGGTGATTTATTGAATCCTAATTACTTTAAAAGTTGATTCATTTTTAGCAGATTTAAGCACAGGATGACCACCTACATATATGTCAGAGCAATGACAATAGAGAAATTCAAAAGAGTAAGTTTACCAAAGTAAAGCAATTTCAGACTGGCACTCAAGTTAGAGAAGGGAACTTATTCGTTGTCCAGAATGAGGGTAGTCACTCAGATGCCAGCACGGTTCACGCGAGAGTACCTTGTCTCATGAGGGCTACCATGGCCCAGATACCACCTGGAAATGAGACCAACCCAAATTACAAACAAAATAATTCCTGGTAGATGGATTCATATTATAACTTTTAGTTGATTTTTCTTTTTCTTCTTAAAAAAAATCACCCTCTACAATTTTTACTTGGGACTTGATATGCACCAAGATCAGACATATAGTGGAGAACAAAAACCAAGTAGTAAGTTATAGGTTTTCCAAATTCCATCTTCCTTTTTACAATGGGATTTAAATGTGTTAAGTATTAAATTACTCATTTTGCCACTTGCTAGAAAAAGATTAGTCTTGGATGACAGCTTTTTTTCTTTTTCTTTTTTTTAACTCACTAAAATCTTGGTATTGTTACAGATACTGAAGGGGTCTTTGTCTAGCTCTCCTCAATTAATTCCCCCCAAATTTTGAGGATTTAACTGAGGAACATTATTGTGGATCACACAGTAGGGGTGAGGTGTAAAGTACACTGCTCCCCTCACTCTTGCTTGGAGCTGATTATCAGGATGGGGTAGAGGGGAGCACGTTTTAGACCACAGAAGGCACAGAATAGTTACATGATTCTTCTTATGTCAGATGTCTCATAAGTAACTTTACTATCCACTCCTGGGTATGACTTTTAGCAGAACAAAGATGAAACCTAGGTCACTTTCGGGTCAGTTTTCTGACTTCAGCATCTACACTATTAACAGGTCTCGGTTGGTCCTGGAGCCACTGTCTAAGGACAGGAAACCTCTGCAGGCGAGGGTGCCTCTCTGTGGAAGGGCTAACTGATTAGCCCCCGGCTTAGGGAACAGGGAGGTTGAGCCGGTAGTTCAAAGGGCCCTTTAGCAGTGTGAGTCCTAATAATAACTTCTTTCATCTCCTAGTGTTAAAATCTTTAAAAATCAATTTTATTCATGTTAAGTTCATTTCACAAATGCAGAATCAAATTTACCATTTCTACTGATTTAAGATTATTGTTTAATCTTAAAAATAAATTAGGATTAAATGTTAGGATTAGCATCAAACATACATAGAATTTGTATGCAGAAGTGACGAAATTTCAACCATTGATGTTTTCTATTATATACAGGAATCTAAATTCATACACAGTGGGAAAAAGTCTATGAAAAATATAGCCAGAAGAATCACATTTTGAGACTCTGTAACTTAGTTAATATGAGTATAAGATAGTGGAGGCCTCCCTGGTGGCGCCAGGGATAAAGACATCCAGCTATGAAGCAATCACCAGCCGCTGCAACATGAGTTCAATCCCCAGCCAGGAAGCTGACCCACATTGCGCGGCAGACCTCTCCTGTTTGGCCTGTTGCTCCCCTCAGCAGTGTATTTCAGTAGATCTTCCTTTTCTGTTTCCCATTCTCTCTCTGATGAATCCTCTCAACACCCCCCACACACGCTTCTGACCCAGTTCTTGTTTGCATAAATAACTCTTTAAAAAAAATTAAGCTACTGCCTAACATGATCCAGGCTCATAAAAGAAACATTTGTGCTGTTCATTTCTGCACCGATAGTGGTTAGCACAGAGATCACATAAATTTGAACAATTTCATTGTACCAAGTACAATGTCCAATCCTGTCCTTATATAGATTACAATCTAGACGCTAATGAATGAAGACCACAAGACAGTGTCAAAGAAAGAATGCGTGTTGGACACAAACTATTTTGACCCATCACACAGAAAAACTGGATGTTTACAGTTACAAAATACTGAGTTAGTGTTCCTTACATGTTATGCATAACACTGAGACAGTCTCATGAGCCTGGAAGGGTAAGACTTGCCCCAAATCCTGCTGGAACAGGTGGACTAAGTCATGACAAGACAAGCCCAGACCACACAAAGTGGCCCACCACATCACCATTAACTGCTACGTTGGACACAGAGTTAAGTCCTGACTGATATCTCTTTCCTAGAGGGAAGTGAGAGACCACATGTGCAGCTGGAGTGTGACCTGTCTGTGAGCCTGGCACAGCACAGCCCTGAGCAAGTTGTGATGCTGCTCTCCTCTGCCCCACTTCGTGGACCTACCCTTTCAATATCAGCTTTTTCAGGCTTTTGTTTTGTTTTGTTTTGTTTTTATTTAATTATTACAAAAGTTTATTTTTACATCATTTTGCACAGGCTTTTGTTTTTTAAAGATTGATTTATTTGAATACAGAACTGGGATACAGACCAAAGGCGCAGGGAAAGTGAGAGGATTCACCAGAGACAGAGAGGGGCATAGAGTAGGCAGACAGACTAAGTACACTGCTAAGGGGAGCAGCAGGCCAGTCAGGAGGGGTCTGCTATGCCATGTGGATCACCTCCAGGGGCACCGGGGATCTCACTACACTGAAGTGGCTGCTCCTAGCTTGCAGCGCTGCGTCCCAACCCACTGTGTCACCAGGGAGGGCTTCAGACTTTTTAATGATCTTTCTACACCATTTGTGGTGAGGCAATCAGGTGAAGGGCAGGCTGGGTGTGGGGGAGCCAGGAGACTGGGAGGTCTCCAGTGAAATCTTTACTTGCTGGCATTCTCTCTACTGGTCTCTACCACACTGCCACCCACACAGTCCTCTGCTGCCTTATCCTCTACTGCCGCCCTTATATGCTCCGGCTCTAGCTCAGGTACATCCTCACACGCCACACTCCAGGTGCCGCCATCAGGCAGTGTGTAAGACCACAGGTGTCTTCATAGGTGCTAATGGCGGGAGGGTAGAAAAAACCTTATCAACAGCCAGACTGAATTCTCTCTGGCACTGGTTACCTCATCTATGAGTCTCCAATACAGTTTTGCATCTAGAACTCATGGTGAATTCCTTTGCTAGAGGAAGAAAGGATCCACCTTTTTGAATTGGGATCTGTAAATACATGATTTTCATTTTAGTATCAGATTCCTGAACATCTAAGGACCATAACCAATAAGGTTATTGTTGACATGACCTCACAGTCATTGTTAACTTGCAGGTCGACACAATTTACTTACTGAAAAAGAGTGATGATTCTTCCCTGGTTGAAAAATTTTGAAACGCAAAACTCATCTAACTGATGAAAATACTTTCCACAAGCAGGTAATCCACATTACCTGGTCTCTCTGTATAAGAATGGCACACACACATATAAGAATCTTGATGGCTTTATGTAAGTCCCAAGGTGAAAAGTACACTATTCCCTAGGAAGGCAACATGATATACCCAACCTGATTTTCCTGCAGCTACTTGCTAACAATAATTAAAGAAGAAAAAGGTGGTGGTGACAAAATACGCTAAGATCCCCATTTCCTGCCAAAGAAGCACAACCAGTTCTGCATATTTAAGTTAACTCAGCTTTAATACATATGAATTATAATCTGCTATTAAGGAAAACTTTGTTTTGTTCCCAGACATTTTTATAGAACTAATATTCGTTTACAACATTGTTTCCATAACAGAATTGTAGGATGCCCCTCTTCAGATACAGTATGGCAACAATAGTTGCCATAGTGTACGGAGGATTAGTGATGGTCAGGATTTTGTGTGGTTGGCCTCTGTGGCCATCACCTGTGGCCCTGAATGCAGGAGGAGCTAGGGAACATGGGCTCGGGGTACACATGCCTGATGACTGACAGCGAGCATAAGCATGTACCCCTGGGGCTGAGGCTATCAGGGTGGTATCACTCACAGAACAGCTACCCCAAGAGTTGAACAAATACAGAGAGGCAAGACCATGATGGACACCAGAGCAAGCTCAGAGAAAGTAAACTTTAGCTGGGGGCCAGTAGACCTCCCAGTCCCCTGACCCCTCTGCCTGCTCTGCACCTGTCTCCCTCACTTGCACCAACCACCAAAGAACCTCAGTCCACAAATATACCTGGTGCCACCTACCTTTTTGAAGAAAAGATTTTTGCGCATTCTCTCTAAGTCCTAAGTAAGTATTCAGTACATTTGCATTTTCTATAAAAAGTCTACTAATAGTAACAATTTTTTTTTTCAAAAACCTTACTGCTTTCTGATATCTTATAGTTCAATCTAATCATCACTGTGAAAACATACAGAAAGTTCATTGTAGGAAAAGCAGAGAGGCTCAGGTTTTTTTCTGTCCTCCCGCCAATGGCTCTATGGCTCTAGTTTGTGATGGCCGAGAGGCATGGGTGGGGGGTGGGGGTGGGGAAGGGGGTGCCTCTTGTTGTGGACACCTGGGCCCAGAAAGCGCTGGGCAGTTGGGGCCTGTACATATGGAAATATGGACACCTGTGCCCAGAAGCAAGGGATTAATGAGTTTCCTCAGCTCTTGTGTTCAGGACCACTCTGAAGAGATGACATGAAACTGAGAGAAAATGCCAGAGACAGGCCAGAGTGAGCATGGGGGTCCAGGGGCTGGCCGGCTATCTGCCCTCTTTGCTGGCCCCCTTGAATCCAAGATTCTCTCCCTGCCATGCTGTTGGTCTGTCTCCTGATTCAGATTAAAAGGCCTATGAAATCTAGGGAGGGTTCCAAGGTTCTCTTTATCCACCTGCCCAAACTGACAGTGAACCTGTCTGGCCTGGGATGGTTGCACTATATTCATGTAAATGTGGCAACCCAGCCAATGGAATGCCACTCTACTTTGAACTTTCAGCCCTACCCCAGCCCTAATAAAATCTTGATTTATGACAGGCCCTCTAGAATCCATAGATGAATGCCTTTTCCTTTGTTCTGGTCAGTATGAACATTTTCCACGAGACCACACTTCCCAAACAAACCAATTTTCTGGTGAAATAATTGGCTATATATTTTAGGACAACAGACAACAATAACAAGAAATACTAACTGTAGGGTAAATAGAAGTGATCAGGTCTTTTCTGCCTCCCCACCATCAGCAGCAGTGATTGACACCTATGGTCTTAAATGTGTGCCTGATGGCCGCACCTGGAGTACAGTGTGGGCATCGTGAGTGGCCGCACCTGACCCTCAGATGGAGCAAGTAAGGGTGGGACAGCAGCAGAAGACCCAGCAGCAGAGTGCAGTGGAGACCGTAGGGAGACCACAAGAGGTTGCCAGAGAACCCAGAAAGAGCAAAGATTCTCTAGGGGGTAGGAGGTCTACCAACCTGCTAGCCCCTAGCCCCCTACCTGCCCTGCACCTTGTTGCCTCATTACAAATGGTGCAGAAAAATAACTAAAAGGCCTGAGAAGCCACTGAGCCCTTTTCTCTCTGCCCAGGCCATAGAGAACCTGCCTTATGCCGTGCTGGCACTACACGAGCTCTTAATTAAGCTAAGTAGTAAGATAAGAGAAAAGCATTGATGAAGTAGCAGCACCTCTCTCTCTGCCCACCTGTGTGTATGCAGGGTCTATTTTTCTTTCTCCTTTTCCTAATAAACCTTCCCTTTGAAAATGTTAAGAAGAAAAAAAGAAAAGCCTTAACCTGGTACTTTTTTAAAAAAAGAAGAAGATAAAAGCTCTATGATAACTTCCCTTCCTACTCCCTAATGCCTGAGAGTTTAAAAGTGGCCAAAACCTGAATGAGACACCTAAAAGGTATGGCCTAAATTACAAATATATTAAGAGAAAAAACTCAAAGATTCTAACAGATTCAG
>NW_004567111.1:57416769-57422039 GCF_000260355.1 Condylura cristata | reverse complement strand
TTGTACTCTTTCCAATACTGGGTCTGTTAATGAGCTACTACTGCCTCTTAAGCTACAAACCAACCTTCCACAAATACTAGTTCAGGTCTGTTGAAAAGTCAGTATAACCACTAAAGGTTATGAGGCTCAGCAGTAATATCTATTACCCAGATGGGCTTCCTATGCTCTTATGAGACAAATCATCTTATGTGACAGTGAAAAGTGAATTGAACAAAGTAGATATAATTACTTATTTAGGTATAACATGAATTCCATAAAGTTTCATGTCTTTTCATTATTCCTCTTATTTTTTTTATTCTTAATAAAGTAGTTCCTGTTGATCCTACACCACTCTCCATTAAATCAAGAATAAAGTTTTTTGCACTACTGCATTCCACATTTTGATCAATTGGAGGAAATCCTTTTACCTTTCCATTCCTTTTTTTTTTTTTTTTTGTTTTAACAAATAGCCAATACTCTCTCAAGAAGTCTACTTCTGCACTACAATTAGTAGAACATATGGCTTGTATTATGGAGGTTTAAAACTTATTTAAGGATTTTTAAAGCAGTAAACTTAAACTGTATGATGTACCAGAATCTCTGAAAGGCCTGTTTACATAGTCACAGGATTCTGCAGAAGAATACTTTCTATGCATCAGAAAATACTATGGGTAGGTAAATTTTTAAGGCTCCCCATTTAACCAAAAAAGAAAAAAAAAACATTGGAAAAACCCCTGAAAGAAGATATACAAGTGGCAAATGAACATATAAAAAGATACTATTAAATGAGATTTTTAAAAAGCCAATAATGATCCTAGACCTACTAGGACTGACCAAAATCCAGTACACTACCAAATCCAAATACTGGCAATGATGTGGAGCAAAATAAACTTTCAGTCATTGCTAATGGGAAAGCAAAATGGTACAACCACTTTGGAATACAGTGTGTTTCTTATAAAACTAAACATACTGTTACCATATGCTCCAGCAACTGCACTCTCTGGTATTTACCCAAGGCACCTAAAAACTTATATAGACACCAAAAAAATCTGCAAACAGATATTTGGCAGCTTTGCTCATAATTTAATTGACAAAGCTTGGAAACAACCAAGATACTGTTCTACAGGTGAGCTGTTAGATAAACTGTGGTAAACCCAGATTAAGGTAAGGATCTTTTTATTCAAAGATAAAAAGATATGCCATATCAATCCACACACACACAAAAGAAAAAAGATATGAAGGAACCTAAAATAGATAATGTAAGTGAAAGAAGCCAATTTGAAAAGACTAAATACTTCATGACTCAAAACTATATGACTTTCAGGATACTATGAAAAACTATGGAAGCAGTCAAAAAGATCAGTGGTTGCCAGGAGTTGGGAGGAGGGATAAGTGAATAGGTGGCAAACATGGGATTTTTAGGATATTGTATCTATATGTGACAATTATGACAACTATGTTATACATTTGTCCAGGCCCACAGACTATACAATACAGAAAGTAGTATAATGTATGGTGGTTGGATGGTTATAAACTATCAGTAGTAATACATGAATTACTCCAGCTGGGTATATTTAAAATGGAGGATGTTTGGCATGTAAGGGTGAAGGCACACAATCTATGGGAAATCTCTAACTCTCTTCGATTTTTATGTGAAACATAAGCTTCCTTAGCAAACAAATGTATTTTAAAAAAACTGGAATTAAAATCTGTTTTTCCTTGTTTTGTTTTGTTTTGTTTTGTTTGGCCAGCTTTCAGCATGACAAAGGGATCCCAGCTCAGTGGAACTGGTCGATAGCAGAAGAATGACTTCCAATGAGGGAAAAAGACATGTACCCTCTAATGTTAGGATGCAAATTTTCAAGTTTCAGACTATAACTGAGTAGAAGAGCAGGAAGGCTCTGCCATCAAGATGAAATGTGTGTCCCAGTGAAATGCGGGATTGCCAGCTGGGCTGTTAGAAGCCAGCAACCCTGTGATCCTTCCTGGAACTTAGTAAAGAAAGAGGGGTCAGCAAGCAAAGGTTAAGAAGGGCATGTGGGGTGAGAAAATAATGATAATGATGAACAGCTATATACCAGAGACATTTTGTGGGAGTGGAGTGGGGAATGGGATCAAAAACAGTGGTGGGAGGGAAATGCACTGGCCTATGGTGATTGGTGATTCGGTGATGGGAAACCCAAGGGGACTGCAACTGAGATGGGAAAATGCACAAAAATATGTAAAAATAAACTATTATAAAATTAAAAAAATAAAGAAGGACATGTGGGGAAGAACCCAGCAAGATACAGAAACTCAGCAATCTTCAGCGACAGCACCAAAAATCCACAGTATCACTCTCCTTATGGAGTCTGGTATAACAGTGTTGGACTCAATCTGATCACCAATTTCCAATTTCCCAGAAGGAACACCCCAAAAAGACTCCCACCAGTGCCAGTCACAAGGTGATCCAACACATAGAACAAATTAGAAAACAAACAGGGAAAAGGAAAATACAATAACCAAGCAATCCTTCTGGGAAAGGACACACCACATTTGTGACAACATGGGTGGATTTTTTTATTTTTTTAGATTTATTTATTTATGCATACAGAACGTGGGTACAGGCCAGAGATGCGGAGGATGAGAGGGGAGCAGAACAGGCAGATCCACGAATTACACTGCTGAGGGGAGCAGTGGGCGGTCAGGAGAGGTCTGCCTCGCCATGTGGTCACCTCAGGGGCAAGTGGGAATGGAACTTATGCGGAAGTAATTTAAACTTCTTAGTGCTGTGCTTTAATCCACTGCGCCAACAGGGAGGGCCGATGGGTGGATCTTGAGGGGATTATGTCAAGGCAAGTAAGTCAGGTGGAGGAAGACAAATAACATAAAATTGCATTTATTTGTGGAAAAGAAAGCAAATGTGCAAGCTACAAAACAAACCCTTACAAACTAACAACAAAATGGTAGATACTGGGGAGGAAGGGTTGAAAGGAAGGGAATGGTAGGTAGTGGATGATGACATTTGGTGGTAAGCATGGTGAAATATTGCAGTTACGAAGGTGAGAATATGTACTTCTGGAATCTATAGTGCTGTAAACTCAACTTTAAAGTTGTGTCTTGGACCCTCCATGGTGGTGCAGCGGGTTAAAGCACAGCACTGAGAAGCTAAAGTCACTTCCGCATGAGTTCAATTCCTGCCTGCCCCAAAGGTGGTCCACATGGCACGGCAGACCTCTCCTGACCAGCCGGCTGCTCCCCTCAGTAGTGTACTTCGTGGATCTGCCTGTTCTGCTCCACACTGTCTCTGGTGAATCCTCTCACTTCCCCAGTACCTCTGGCCTATACCCCAGTTCTGTATGCATAAATAAATAAATAAATCTTAAAAAAAAGATGTACCTAGATGTATTTCAAAGAGACAGAAAACATGTTAAGGGGTTAAATATATGAACGCTAGAATGAACTGTTCCAATATACATACACTCAGAATCTTAGAAGTAGAATAGATCCAATAATCTCATTCCAAGGTATTTACCCTAAGAAACTTTTGTACTTATATACAAAGAAGCAATGAAAGGAATGGCAACATCTGCACTAGCTCCAAACTAGAAGCAGATACAATGGTCATCAAAAGGATAAAAGACAGGTTATAGCAAACTCGTGCAATAGAACATTACATAGCACAAACAAGCATAAACAACATATTCTTTTGTACATATCAAATATTATATTAAAATGTAATATCAGAATCTCTATTAAACAAGTAGTACAACAGATTCTCAAGATGCTCAGAGATACCCACCTTTAATATATCTTGGAAGTCAGAAAGACCTAGGCTAGACTCTTCTGTCTTATTATCATTCGGAGCCTCTATTTTCTCATAAAATAGCAATGATATCTGCCTTGTATAGTTTATTATGAGAGTATGATTATAGTACTTGTTTATCTATGAATTCCTAGTAAATAGCACATGCCTAGAATATGGTCATCTCAATTTCTCTTCCTTTCATAAAACTACAGAATAAAGCTTTAAAGGCTCATCGTGATTGTTTTAGTTTTTGGTTTTTGTTTCTGTTTTTTATATTGATACTTTATCTTGGCATTGATTATATGTTACTCTATGCAAAAAGTAACTCAGACTTCTCTGGATGTCAGGTCATAATCTGTTAAAGAATAACTGGACTATATCAGATGCCTATAGCTGACATCATACTATATACTTGTCTTTTTAAAAGGTAAATGAAAAAACATACTTTTGTTACACCACAAAAATGGATAGTCCCCCCCCAAAATATTACCTAAACACAAACCCATATCTGAGGTTGTCCAAACTGTGTTCAGTGATAGTTATCTTAGGTGGATGTGCCATGAATTAAGGCACTTTAACCTTCCAGTATATTGCATTAGTTAGGTTCTTCTACCTTTGACCTCTCTCATTCAGGTCAAGCTATCACATGCAGAAAGCTTGTCCTTCTCAGAGAAAAAAAAAATAAATCCTGAACTTCCAGCCCTCTGTTACACAGTGAGAAGTTTACAAAACTATTGTGGCTTGAAGCCTAAATTTTTCTTTTGTTCCTCCACCTTATTTTTACAATGCTAAGAGTCCTTTCTTCACAATTTGGGTCCCTTCTTCAGTCTTAACATGGCTCAACCTTCATAGGCCTGTCCTTTACCAGCTCAAAGACACTATAATAGCTAAAAAATGAGAGAATTCAGAGACATTTATAGTTTTGAAAAACTGATATATATAAGACCAACTGAAAGCAACAGAGATCTTTCAAATTCTCCAGGATGGTACCAGTTTACTTACCTGGTGTTTTCCAGGGCATTTGTTATCTGCTGTTGCTCAATGTCATAAAGTTTCACCTTGAAGCCTCCACTGGCGAACAACATAGCCCAGCTTTGTCCAATGAGTCCACTAAAGAAAAAGAAAATTAAGACAGTCTTCTAGTTAAACTAAAAACTGAAACATTTTTCCTGCTTTATTTATAATTGGAAAGACATGGAAACCACTCAAATGCCCAAAAGTAGATGGCTGGATTAAAAAGATGTGGTACATATACACAATGGAATATTACTCAGCAACCAAAAAAATAAATAACATGAATGGAGCTGGAAAAGATCATTCTTGTGAAATAAGCCAAAAAAGGAAAAATTCCAGATGCTTTCACTCATAGCAGGAATATAAAGGATCAAGTGATAAAATAATAATAATAATGAACAACTATATACCAGAGACATTTTACGGGGATGGAATGGATAATGTGATCAAAAACAGTGGGTGATAGTCCCTCCCTGGTGGCGCAGCGGGT
>NW_004567111.1:57413422-57416304 GCF_000260355.1 Condylura cristata | reverse complement strand
CCTCTCCTGGCCCGCCCGCTGCTTCCCTCAGCAGTGTACTTCGTAGATCTGCCTGTTCTGCTCCCCACTCTGTCTCTGTGAAGGAAGCCTCTCACCGCCCCTGAGCCTCTGGCCTGTACCCCAGTTCTGTATACACAAATAAATAAATAAATGTTTAAAAAAAAAATAGAAAACATATATATTATCTGTTTTCATATAGGAGCATGTGAATCAACTCCAGTGCTAGCATTAATATTCTGAATGGAACATCACCAGATATCAACCCTAGAAACCACACTCACTCACTGGAACAAAAAGTTTATAGATCTTATGGGGGTGAGAAGCCCCTAGCTCCTTTGTGAATCCCCATTTAACCACTGGAAGAGGAAAATCACTTAACTTGAAGAGTAGAAATAGTATTTTCCTGTCTTGCTCAAATAAACATCTGAGCATATATTAGGTGCCATTTTACATTAAACATAAAGTGTCTTCTGTTAATCTTTACAACAACACTAAAAAGTAAGACATTACTTCCACTTTATCTATGGAAATGCAGGTATAGTAGGCTAGCATCACACAGTGAGATAAGCCAACAATCTGACCCTTGAATCCTTACCACCACACTCTGTCTGCTGTTTCATATTTATTGGAAAAGGAAAGGGTAATTTTAAAAAGACATGAATAATTCACAAGGAGATATATAAAAGCATAAATGAATCATGGACTACAAAAAGCTTGATTTTTGCCACTATTCTCCAGTAAAATGAGCCAGGGGTGAGAAATGCACAATTCTAGGACTGAACCATGAAATATGCAACATGAGCTTGGAGCAATTAAGAAAGTACTAAAAAATAAAACCAAACCCATGGCCATGTCAAAGGGACAGAGAATTCAATTTGCCAAAGGCCAAATATGCAGAGTCCACAATAATATAAGTAGGTCTCTAATTAAGGAAATACATGGGAGAGAACCTAAATCTCCCTTGCTGGAGAGTTCCAAATAATTTATGAAGATAGTCTGCCCTCCAAAGTTGAGGTAACATAAGTCCCCACTTCTGAAAGGAAAGATATGCAGAGAAACTTTTTTAACAAAAAAGTTTCTCTTTATGGAAAGAGGGGTTGGAAGAATTAGAGTTAAGTGTACAGAGAAGAAAACTGACGAGCACTTCCATAGCTAGGTGATTAAGGTTTGTATCAATAGTGATAAAAAGATGATGCCATGCTGTGCCATGATTACCTCTGTGGTCGTCCTCCCAATCAAGTGAATGATGAGAAAAGTATTGGACACAGTGACATTATACAACCTGAATAAAACTATCAAGGTCATTGGAAAGTAAAGCAAAAGAGAAATGACAGGTAAACGTAGTTAGAGATCCTAGATGAGATCCTGAAATGAATTAGAAGTTAAGGAATCTGGGCCCTCCCTGGTGGCGTAACAGGTAGGATGCATCTCTGTAAGCTGGCTGCAACTGCTTCAGTGCAAGTTCGATTCCTGGCCCCCAGAAGTAATCCACATGGTGTGGCAGGCCTCTCCTGACCCATCCACTGCTCCCATCAGCAGTGTACTCTGTAGATCTGCCTGTTCTGCTCCCCATTCTGTCTCTGGTAAATCCTCTCACCACCCCTGCACCTCTGGCTTGTACCCCAGTTCTGTATGAATAAATAAATGAACAATGATAAAAAATACAAACAAATAAATATTTAAGAAGTTAAAGAATCTGAACAAAATGTTGGTGGTAGTAAATAATAATGTGTCATATTTTTTTATTAATTATAAGAAATGTGCAATACTAATTTAAAGATGTTAATAATAAGGAAGTAGGATAAAGAGGTATACAGGAATTTTTTATGTTATTGTCACAATTTTTTTGTAATTCTAAAATGGGTGCTTCAGTGACATTGAAGATAATAACACAAAGAATCAAGGGAACAGGAAAGAGAAAACAAGGAAAATAAATTGAAGAAACACTCTGAGAACTAGCTGACTCTATGAGGAAGGGAAATATAAATATAATGGGTGTTTTGGGGAAAAAAGTGAGAGTAAAGGAAACAGAGAACTCACACAAATAATCAAGGAAAACTTCCAAAACCTGTAGAAGTAAAGAAGTCTATGAAGCTAAAAGAACATCTGCTTACCTAAATGTAATGAATCCTACACCAAGATACATATTAGTAAAACTTTTAAAAGTTCAAGATAAGGAAAGACATTAAAACTGACTACAAGTAAAAAATAGATAACCTATAAAGTTTTCATCTAAGAAAATGGCAATGACATGACCAAAATGCTTAAAACAATTATCAGTCAAAAACACTTTATCCTCCAGCTCTCCTTCAGCTATGAGGGGAGAGTAAAGGCCTTCTCAAACAAAAAGAAGCTAAAGGACTTTGTGAAAACTAAATCACTACAGTAAGAAATGTGGGAGGGATCTTTCATATTAACAATGAAGAGAATAATATCCACAAAACTGAAAAAATAATTACACAAAACAAGAAAACAAAGGACAAAATGTTTGTAGCAGATCCTTAGACATCAATAACCACCCTAAATGTAAATTACTGAACTCACCAATAAAAAGTAGATGATAAGATCAAAATCAAAATCCAACTTTCTGCTCTCTCCAGGAAATGCATCCAATCTCCACAGATAAATATGGTATCAGAACAAAGGGTAAAACAATCCTACAAGCAAATGGGACCCAAGAAAAACAGGGACAGCCATATTTATAACAGGTAAGATAGATTTCCAAATTTTAAAAAAAGGTAACAAGAGTTAAAGATAGATGCTATATGATGATTAAGGGAATAATACATCATAAGATATACACTCACCAGAATAGAGTCGCCAAATGAAGGAGCATCAAAATATATAATATATATATATAATATATATATAATAATATATAA
>NW_004567111.1:57409903-57412823 GCF_000260355.1 Condylura cristata | reverse complement strand
ATATATATATATATGGAAAGTGAATTCATACAAAGCATCACCTTTGATTGCAATGGTATCAAACTAGAAAACCACAAAAATTGCAGGAAAGTCCTCTAATATGTGGGAACTAAAGCACACACTACCAAACAAGGCTAATGAGGAAATCAAGGAGAAATCAAAATTTACCTCAAGACAAATGAAAATGAAAACAGCCTATCAGAATCTATAGGACCATACAAAACATAAATAGCAATACAGACTTACATGAAGAAACAAGAAGGAGCTCCACTAAATCATCTTACATATCAACTTAATGAACTAGGGGAAAATGACCAATACCAAAAGGTGAACAAAACCAAAAGCCAGAACAAAGAAGGAAATGATAATTGAAAACAATAAAAATTAGAAATAAGTAAAAAGAAATGAAAAAGATTAATTTTTTTTTAAAAAGTGACTGAAAAAAACAAAATACTCTTACCTCTAGCTAGGCTCATAGAGATTAAAGGAGACAAAATTGAAAATAAAAAATAGAATCACAAATGAAAGAGAAGCTAGAACAGACAGACACCTTAGAGATTTAGAAGATTTATAGGGATAACTATAAATATTTGTATGCCAGTACATTAAATAACCTATAACAGACAGACAAATTTTTGAAAATATACATCTATCTGAGGATGATTCAGGAAGATGGAGAAAACCTGAATAGGTCATTACATGCAAGGAAATTGAAAGAGAAATCAAAACTCTCCCAAGAAGCAAAAGTCCAGGATAATGTGGTTTCACTAGTGAGTTCATCAAACCTTCTATACTTTTCCAAATAACTGACAAATACATTTTATGAGGACTACATTATTCTGATAGAAAAATTAGACAAAAATATCACAAGAAAATAGAAAACTACACCAATATGCCTGATGAATATACATGCAAAAATCCTTGACAAAATCTCAGCAAACTAAATTCAGCAATGCATCTGAAAGTCAGCTAACATAATTCATCACATCAACTAAAAAATAAAATAAAAACAAGCTCATTGTAGATGCTAAAAAGCATCTGAGAAGCTTTAACATCCATTTATACTTTTTTTAAAAACTTGGGATAGATGCAACATACTTCAACTTAAGAGCATATATGATAAACCCATAGCTAACATCATTCTCATTTTGAAAAATTTTCAAAAATTTCTGTGGGAAAAACTAGACAGCCACAGTAAAAAAAGAAAAAGAGAGAGAAAAAATGAAATTAGACTACTAACTCACATTATATACAAAAAAATGTTTTTAAGATTTATTTATTCTTATAGAACTGGAGTACAAGCCTGAGGAGGGTGAGAGGATTCATCAGAGACAGAGTGGGGAACAGAACAGGCATATTGACTGAAATTTAGTACTGAGAGGAGCAGCTGGTGGGTCAGGAGAGGTCTGCCACACCATGTGAGTCACCCCCTGGCTGGGGATTGAACTCATGCTGCAGTGGCTGCAATAGCTTCATAGTGCTTTGCTTTAACACACTCAACCACCAGGGAGGGCCCTATATACAAAATTTAACACAAAATGGATAAAAGACTTGGATGTAGGACCTGAAACCATAATGTATATGTAAGAAAAGAATGAAAGTAGACTACAACTCACATTAGATACAAAATTTAACACAAAATGGATAAAACCTTGGACTTGGATGTAAAACCTGAAACCATTTTATATATGTGTGTGTGTGTGTGTGTGTATGTATAAATGTGTGTATATATATATATACATATATATATGAGAAATCAGAGACAAAACACTTGTGCTTTGTGGATTCATCTACAACAGCAAGAAAAACAGAATATCAACAAGTGGGACTCCAGAAAACCAAAAAGCTCTGTGAATGAAACTTTCACCAAAGCAAAGATACCCTAAAGAATGGGAGAAAATATTTACACACCATATATCTGACAAGAAGATGATATCCAAGACTACCAAAAAACTCAACAAACAGAAAACAAAAACACAAACCAGAAAATAGGCAGAAGAACTAAGTAGGCACTTCTCCAAATAAGAAATACAAATGGCCAGTAGGCATAGGAAAAAATAATCATCATATATCACAAAGGAAATGCAATCAAACTCATGTTAATTACCACCTCACTTGTAAGAATGGCACATATCAAAAAAATCAACAAGTATTGACAAGGATGTGGTGAAAAAAGAACCTCTGTACACTGCGGGTAGGATTATTCACTAGTCCAGCCCCTAAGAAAACAAGATGGGGCCCTCCCTGGTGGCTCAACATGTTAAAGCGCAGCTCTCTGAAGCTAGCTACAGCTGCTTCAGCAGGACTCTGATCCCTGGCCAGGGACGTGACCCACATGGCACAGCAGACCTCTCCTGTCTCGCCCATTGCTCCCCTAACAATGTACTTTCTGGGTCTCCCTGTTCTGCTCGCACTCTATCTCTGATGAATCCTCTCACCCCTGACACCTCTGGCTTGTATCCCAGTTCTGTATATATAAATAAATCTTTAAAAAAAAACAAGATGAAGTTTTGTCAAAATAAGAAATGGGTCTACCACATGATCCAATTCCACTGCTAGGTGTTTACTTGAGGAATACAAAAACACTAATTGGAATGGATATATGCAATCCTATCCTCATTGCAGCACTATGTACAATAGCCAAGTTAGTTATGGAACCACTTAAATGTGTAAGTTAGGAAGAAGTGGTGTATACACACAATGGAGTACTGCTCTTCGCCATACAAAAGGATAAACTTTTGCCAATGCAACAACATAGAATGGAAGGCAATTTAGCTAAGTAATATAAGACAGAAGAACAAAGACAGATACTGGATCATGTCACCTACATGTGGAATACAGAGAAACAAAACAAAGAGTCAGATAAATTCAAACCATTAACATATCTTGGAAGTCTGTCTAAAACCAAGGCTACCAAAGC
>NW_004567111.1:57407428-57409363 GCF_000260355.1 Condylura cristata | reverse complement strand
ACAACTGAATTGCTTCAGCATAAAAATAAAGTACTGGAAAACACTACATTGATGAATCTTGAAAAACATGCTAAGTAAAAGTCAGAAAGTTCTACATATTTGTATTAAATACTCAAAAGAGAAAATGTACACAGAATGTAGATTTGTGGTTGCCTAGGGTTGGGGATTTTGGGAAGAAGGAATAGAGTAATTTCTTTGGTGGATGATGAGAATATTCAAAACTCAATTATGGTGATAGCTGTACAATTCTAGGAATAAAAAATAAAAACAACTGAAGTTTACATTTATATGAGTAAACTGTATGGTAAACAAGTTTTACCTCAACATAATCTATGTAAAAATTAATATGGCAGACAAAGCGGGCAGGCCCTGGTAGTGGCAGCCCCGGTCACTGGCTGCATCTCTAGGGGCAGTGAGGTAGCCTCCCACTGCAAAAGTGGCAGCAGAGTGGCAGCATCTGGCAAGTCTGTGAGTCTCTGTGGGCCAGGTGACCTGGCCTCTTCCTAGAGGTGGACTGGGCATCACCAGGACGGCAATGGAGATTTCTGGCACTGCCATCAAAAGTAATATCTAACATTTACCCAGAGTCATATTGTACGAAACAGTCCCAAGGACAGAAGTGGGTCTGGAATTGTCCGTGGTCATCAAACACTAGTATAGACAGCAACACTGGCCACATTGAGGAGATCTGCACTTCACTGAGCTAGAGGCGGGTGACAGAGGACACTGAGGGCTGTGGTCTGGAGCAGGAGCTTGGGGAGCAGGGTTGCTGGCTCAACCAGAGGCCCCAGAGAAGGAGGAGAACAGACTGTGTAGAGGCACATATTGGTGGTGGGTGTAGTTAAGATAACATACATTTAAAGAGGTGTGATAGTTACACTTGAAACATATACAGTACTACAGATCAGTGTTATTAAAAAAAATAATTTAATTTGAGAAGATGAACCATACCCTTGTGACACTATGGATGGAACCTGAGGCTATCATGTGAAGCAAAATATGTATGAAAGTAAAAGATAATTATGGGCCCTCCCTGGTGGCGCAGTGGGTTAAAACACAACACTAAGAAGCTAAAACCACTTCACCATGAGTTCAACCCCCGCCGGGAGAGGCCCACATAGCACGGAGGTCCTCTCCTGATCGGTCCACTACTCCCCTCAGCAGTGTACTTCATTGATCTGCTCACCACTCCATCTCTGGTGAATCCTCTCACCACCTCTGCACCTCTGGCCTGTACCCCAGTTCTGAATGTCTAAGTAAATAAATAAATCTTTTTTAAAAAAAAAAAAAGACAATTACTGGGTAGTGTCTCTAATGTTCTGATTCCTTTGGTGTGAGTATGATGTGGTAAAATATATTTAAAGTGCAGTTCATTTAAAGTATGAACCTAAATCATACGCAATGCTAGAACTAGTGTCATCTAAATTTACAAAAGTGCTAAAAAATAAAAATGATTATATGTGAACCTGCTTTGATAACCAACTGCCACTAAAATTTAAAGCTATAATACTTGGTAAAGTTTTTTAATGTGGTTGAATAGAAGGACAAAGAGGAAACAAATATCATATGTGCTGGAGTGTAGGGGTGACCTTTAAATATGACTGGATTCTTTCCTAAAAGGCACTTGCTTGGTATGCGAGTATTCAGTCAGAGATGATCAGATTCGAGGGGCAGGAAGGTACTGCCATTCACATCTATGGCTCAGTACCAAGGGATACTTCCAGAGGAAGGTAGTTCATATAGATAAAAACAGTGAGTTTCATGTAGATGAAACCCATTCTACCTTAAATTTCCAACATTAATCTTGTCTCACCACAACTACTAAGCTTTCAAGCAAGTCATTTTTAAAAATATAGCACAGAAGAACAGCTCAAAACAAGGAATAAAACACACAAAAAAGAAAACTTCAGACCAATCTCTCTAATGAACACCGAT